>NC_069502.1:494890903-495135903 GCF_027579735.1 Bombina bombina
TCCACTTGATCTTGCAATTGTTCTATCAGATTTTGATGATGGGATGACTGTATGGCATGTTGGTCTAAATACCTATTGGTTTGTTCTGCATCTTCCTCCAGGAGTTCTATCCTATTGCCGATTTCATTAATATCCCTTTTTACCTCTGCAAGGCATGATTTAATTATCTTGCTCACTTGCGTGATTAATGAAGTAAAATGCTCCTTAGAGGGTAGAGCCTGTAAATCTGCTCTTGTCAGTGGTGCCTGTATGTCATATTCTGATGTTGAATCAGTAGTGTCATTTGTGGTATCTTCTGCCTCATTTGTCTCTTCTATAGCAATTTCAGCAGTTTTGAAAAAATTATGTAATTTATGTGTTGGAGTGTTAGAGCTTCTGGCGGACTTATCTGATTTTGTGCGTTTGGACGCCATTCTCAGATGATACTGAGGTTTTCTGGGTATATAGAGTTCTGTGATTTGATGGTACAAGATGTTAGCTTTATGCAGCTGTCTCTGATTATTTAAGAGCACGAACACTGCATTTTTTTATTATATTGATCCCTCCAGAATGTATACATCACATAATGACATTAACTCCTGTGGTGACAGACCCTGTGCATGTAGGCCTCATTATTTTTTGGCGCCCAAAGTTGAATTGTCCGTTTTTCTATTTATTCTTACTGTTTAGCACTCCATTTTTATAAGTATGCCAATTATTATGTATTTGACACTGTGGCCGCCAGTATATTTGTAGGACCCAAACATGTGATTAATATTGGTCAAAGCATACCCCTTAAGTGTCTATTATGGCGGAAGTTGGGCCTTACAATAGGTGAGTGAGACCTCCGGTACCTGCTTAATCCAAGTATTTCAGTAATGCAGATTGAGCAGTGTCTATCTCCCAGTGATATCAACGACGTGGTTGATTGCTACCCTTACAGGCCGTTGTCCGTGTTCTCTGTCACTGTGGTGCATAGGGAGCGTGGCGTGACTAGGCCGCCATTGTCAGCACGTATCAGGGTTTGCGCTATTAGATGACGTGACGATCACTACTCACTCCCCAGCTTTCCTCTGTAAGTCCTGTGCTTCACACTTGAGTTTTTCTGGCATTTAGGAAATTTCTCATACCCAAATCATTGCTATGTGGTTGTCGGTCTCACGGAGCTTCAACCTTACGCGACCATCTTGGATGCTGGTCGGCTCCGCCTGTCTTTTTATTTTAATTTTATGTTGCAGGAAAAGTTAATAGACAATCCAGCAGCAAGATCCTGAGCACTGTACAGATTCCGCTTTAATACTGTACACTCAACAGAAAGATAACAGTTGAGAGGTGATATCCAGCACTAATATCCGAAATGGTGAGGTCCACAGAGGCAGCCCTTGAGCAGTGACCACCCCCAAAAATCTAGGTAAAATGCTGTCTTATTAAAACTGAAGTAAATCAAATAACTGGAATTGAGCAGTGCTTGTGAGATCACGTCCCCTGAAGTCACATTGTCTGCAGACTCTGCACTGCCGGAAGAGTTTGGTGGAAAGGGAGAGGAATGTGAGATGAAGTTGCAAAGCTATGCTGAGACCGAGATAGTAGAATGTTGAGTTGTACCCCTGACCTGCCAATGCTATATTTCACAGCAAGAGATATAGCAGATGGCCGCCTGATAATGGGTCTTTACTGGGGGAGAAGCTATTGTGCAGTTGCTACTATAATAATGTGGCCTCAAGAGACTCTACTAAAGCTTCTGTTCATAAAAAGGTATTTAAGATGGACCAATCTGGAGAGACACCTTTGCTGCATTATCCATCCACTTGGTTTCTTGTGATTCTTTCAGATGGACAGTAAGAGGCTTATCTTATGCAGTGGACACCCTTTTAAGTCCTTTTGAGCCTTATTTCCCACTTTCAAAGAGACTCTGGGTTCTGGAGGTCTGGAGAGGGAGAGCCCACTACACTGTAGATTTAAGGCAGGCAATATAAATTAGAAACTTAATCAAAAATGTATGCTCTGTCTAAATCACAAAATAAAATTTTTGGGTTTCATATCCCTTTTAAGTTAAATTTAAATTGCACTCACCTCATATTTACTGCCATTCTTAAAAACAATATCCAAGCTTGAACAATGCCTATTCATATCTTCTTGCAAATACAATGACTATAGTTTCCTTTTAATGCCTTTATTGCAGTTGTCAACTGAATGTATATAACAACATATCTCTGTGAACTCTGGATCCAATGTAATCATCTACCAAACATAATATGGGTTGTCAAACATTCATAAAGAGAAAAATTAAAAGAATGAAAAAAACAATAATAACTCAACACAACAAAAGCCATATAGCCTGCATGCCAAAATTGTAAAGCTTTTGTATATGCAACTCAGTATGGGGATGTAGTTTTTGTTCAATTTAGGAATATCTTTATAAATACATTAACATTTGATAACTTCCTCATTTGTTTTTCATTTTAGTTTTGAAAATGTTTCTATTACCTTTATTCAAGGCCAGTAAAAATGTCTTTTCTACGTCTCAAGAAAACATACATATCCAAGATGAGAAAAAACAAACAAATTGCATATAAGTCACAGATCTCTTACATATGTATACCATATGCAAGGGCACCGGCAGGGGTCAAATACTTCCAACTAAAAACAAACATTCATATTTTTTTAGATGAAAAGTTTTGTTCTCATTAAAAGAAGTCTTCTTTGATGATATAAAGTGCTGTCAAACAGGCACAACTGAGGGGAAGAATGTTCACATTTTATATAGAGCTAGAAAGATAAATTTATGTGAACAACCTCTTCACATTAGGAATCTTGTGAATCTGATTTGATTTGTTGTTGGTGTGATTATTAGGATAAATGTTATCTAGCTTAATTTCTTTGTACATAGAAATAATAATGGAAATAATTGTAAATTCTCCAGGAACCGCAAGAAAAAGTTTAATAAGAATTTTTTGTAAAACAACAGACTGGTTCTTGCACACTCACAGTAACCTGCCTCCACAGTAGAAAGCAATTTTATCATAATTACCAAAGACAATGCACATGTAAAGAATTATATGAGAATTATAAATCAATGTACAAAAAAACTCCAATAAATAGATATCTAGGGAAATAAAGGATTGAGAAATATACATTTTTTTTTCTAAAGAAAAAAATAATAATTGGGAAACCAGATAGTAGATAATTGCCTTATACCACAGGGGAGCATATGAGATGTATTTAAATAATTAAAGAGAGAGAGATATTATATAAAGGTATATATATATATATGTGTGTGTGTGTGTATGTGTATGTATATATATATATATATATATATATAATATATATATATATATATATACAAATATCTATTTAAAAATACTTAGAACATATTCCCCTTTGTGAAAAATATTGGAATGTGAAATATTTCCAGTAAATACACAGTTAAAGTGAATGTAATTTTTTTCTTTCAGTAAGTCTGCTATGCGTCCATCTAATGTCTATTAGTAAAATCGCTATGTTTTTTTTAAAATTTGAATAACGTTATGAGCCTAAATTGTGATAAAAATTTGTTCTGTATATTTTCAAACTCCTTCCAGACCCGACTTCCTGGTTCTACATAAAGTAAGACGTATACATCGGTCCCACCCGCTCTATACATATGTGTCCAGCACGCTCCCAAAATAGAGTGGTCCTGCACATGCGCATATCTCAGCTCTATGGCAATTGCAACATAGTATTCAATTAATTATATACCTTGCAATGGGAGCGGTATTGAGCATGTGCGAATCGTCGAAGCGCATCTAGAATCAATTCTCAATATTTGGATTAGCGCATGCGCATAAGAAAAGAGTGATGTTGCAGGAAAGGGGCCAAACGCCCTGGGGGGAAACATTCACCTAGATTACGAGTTTTGTCAGTAAGGCCGTGCGGTGCTAACGCTCAGTTTCAGCTCACCGCTCACCTACAAACAACGCTGGTATTACAGGTTTCTTTCAACCCGGCATTAGCCTCTAAAAAGTGAGCGAAGAGCAAAATTTAGCTCCACATCTCACCTCAATACCAGCGCTGCTTAAGGTAGCAGTGAGCTGGTTAAACGTGCTTGTGCACGATTTCCCCATAGGAAACAATGGGGCAGATTCGGCTGGAAAAAAACCTAACACCTGCAAAAAAGCAGCGTTCAATTTATGTCTACACCTAACACCCTAACATGAACCCTGAGTCTAAACACCCCTAATCTTACACTTATTAACCCCTAATCTGCCTCCCCCGACATCGCCGACACCTGCATAATATTATTAACCCCTAATCTGCCGCTCCGGACACCGCCGCCACCTACATTATACTTATGAACCCCTAATCTGCTGCCCCCAACATCGCCGATACCTACATTATAGTTATTAACCCATAATCTGCCCCCCAACGTTGCCGCAACTATATTAAATGTATTGACCCCTAATCTGCCGCCGCCAACGTCGCCGCCCCTATAATAAAGTTATTAACCCCTAAACCTAAGTCTAACCCTAACACCCCCCTAGCTTAAATATAATTTAAATAAATCTAAATAAAATAACTACAATTAAATAAATTATTCCTATTTAAAACTAAATACTTACCTATAAAATAAACCCTAAGCTAGCTACAATATAACTAATAATTACATTGTAGCTATCTTAGGGTTTATTTTTATTTTACAGGCAACTTTGTATTTATTTTAACTAGGTACAATAGTTATTAAATAGTTATCAACTATTTAATAACTTCCTATTTAAAATAAAAACAAGTTTACCTGTAAAATAAAACTTAACCTAAATTACACCTAACACTACACTATAATTAAAATAATTACCTAAACTAGCTACAATTAACTACAATTAAATTAAATAAACTAAAGTACAGAAAAAAAACCCACTAAATTACAGGGGAAAAAAATTAGAGGAATTTTAAACTAATTACACCTAATCTAATCCCCCTAATAAAATAAAAAAAGCCCCCCAAAATAATAAAAATCCCTACCCTATACTAAATTACAAATAGCCCTTAAAAGGGCTTTTTGCAGGGCATTGCCTCAAAGTAATCAGCTCTTTAACCTGTAAAAAAAATACAATACCCCCCCAACATTACAACCCACCACCCACAAACCTAACCCTACTCTAAAACCCACCCAATCCCCCCTTAATAAAATCTAACACTAACACCTTGAAGATCATCCTACTTTAAGACGTCTTCACCCAGCCGTGCACAAGTGGTCCTCCAGAGGGGCAGAAGTCTTCATCCGATCCGGGCAGAAGAGGACCTCCAGACGGGCAGAAGTCTTCATCCAGGCGGCATCTTCTATCTTCATCCATCCGGAGCGGAGCGGGTCCATCTTGAAGCCAGCCGACGCGGAGCATCCTCTTCTTCCGAAGACTCCCGACGAATGAAGGTTCCTTTAAATGACTTCATCCAAGATAGCGTCCCTTGAATTCCAATTGGCTGATAGGATTCTATCAGCTAATCGGAATTATGGTAGGAAAAATCTTATTGGCTGATCCAATCAAGTTCAATGCAAGCTCAATTCTATTGGCTGATTGGATCAGCCAATAGGATTTTTCCTACCTTAATTCCGATTGGCTGATAGAATCCTATCAGCCAAATCGGAATTTAAGGGACGCCATCTTGGATGACGTCATTTAAAGGAATCTTCATTCGTCGGGAGTCGTCGGAAGAAGAGGATGCTCTGCGTCGGCTGGCTTGAAGATGGACCCGCTCCGCTCTGGATGGATGAAGTTAGAAGATGCCGCCTGGATGAAGACTTCTGCCCATCTGGAGGTCCTCTTCTGCCCGGATTGGATGAAGACTTCTGCCCCTCTGGAGGACCACTTGTGCCCGGCTGGGTGAAGACGTCTCAAGGAAGGGTGATCTTCAAGAGGTTAGTGTTAGGGTTTTATTAAGGGGGGATTGGGTGGGTTTTAGAGTAGGGTTGGGTGTGTGGGTGGTGGGTTTTAATGTTGGGGGGTATTGTATTTTTTTTTACAGGTAAAAGAGCTGATAACTTTGGGGCAATGCCCCGCAAAAAGCCCTTTTAAGGGCTATTTGTAATTTAGTATAGGGTAGGGATTTTTATTATTTTGGGGGGCTTTTTTATTTTATTAGGGGGATTAGATTAGGTGTAATTAGTTTAAAATTCTTGTAATTATTTTATTATTTACTGTAATTTAGTGTTTTGTTTTTTTCGTACTTTAGTTTATTTAATTTAATTGTAGTTAATTGTATTTAATTTAGGAAATTATTTTAATTATAGTGTAGTGTTAGGTGTAATTGTAATTTAGGTTAGGTTTTATTTTACAGGTAAATTTATTTTCATTTTAACTAGGAAGTTATTAAATAGTTAATAACTATTTAGTAACTATTCTACCTAGTTAAAATAAATACAAAGTTGCCTGTAAAATAAAAATAAACCCTAAGCTAGCTAGAATATAACTATTAGTTAATAAATGTAGGTAGGTGTCGGCGATGTTAGGGAAGGTAGATTAGGGGTTAATAATATTTAACTAGTGTTTGCGAGGCGGGAGTGTGGCGGTTTAGGGGTTAATACATTTATTGAAGTGGCGGCAATGTCCGGTTAGGCAGATTAGGGGTTAAAAAATTTAATATAGTGTTTGCGATGTGGGGGGCCTCGGTTTAGGGGTTAATAGGTAGTTTATGGGTGTTAGTGTACTTTTTAGCACTTTAGTTAAGAGTTTTATGTTACAGCGTTAGCCCATAAAACTCTTAACTACTGACTTTTAAATGCGGTAGGAGTTTTGACAGGAGAGGGTGTACCGCTCACTTTCTCCAAGACTCGTAATACTGGCTTTAGGAAAATCCCATTAAAAAGATAGGATACGCAATTGATGTAAGGGGATTTGCGGTATGCTCGAGTCGCGGAAAAAAAGTGAGCAGTACACCTGTACCTGCAAGACTCGTAATACCAGCGGGCGTTAAAAAGCAGCGTTGGGTCCTCTCAACGCTGCTTTTTAAGGCTAACGCAAGACTCATAATCTAGGCGATTGATTTGCCAACAGATTTTTAGTGAGCTGTCAATCAAGATGGATCAATGTCAGGTGGAGGAGCGGCGCGAATAGGGAGAGATTTCAAAGTTAGAATTTGTGAGTACTATACTATTTTTGACTAAATGATTAATGAAAGTATAGTTATTTTGATGTAATTATTCATATGGCGTGACCGATTGGAGTTCAGTTTACCTTCACTGTAAACACTTTCGGATAGATTACGAGTTGTGCGTTAGGGCAAAAAAGCAGCGTTAAGAGGTCCTAATGCTGCTTTTTTACACCCGCTGCTATTACGAGTCTTGAAGGTTTAGGGGCACCGCACACTTCTTTGGACTTATGTAAACTTCGTAGAGTCTGTCCTGGGAGGCCAAAAAGTGAGTGGTACGCCCTACCCTTTCAAGAGTCCTAACGCATTTAAAAGTCAGTAGTTATGAGTTTTATGGTACAATGCCGTAACATAAAACTCATAACTAAAGTGCTAAAAAGTACACTAACACCCATAAACTACCTATTAACCCCTAAACCGAGGCCCTCCTGCATCGCAAACACTATAATAAAAATTGTAACCCCTAATCTGCCGCTTCGGACACCGCCACCACCTACATTATATTTATGAACCCCTAATCTGCTGCCCCCAACATCGCCAACACCTACATTATATTTATTAACCCCTAATCTGCCGATCCCAATGTTGCCGCAACCTACCTACACTTATTAACCCCTAATCTGCCGCCCCCAACATCGTCGACACTATAATAAACATATTAACCCCTAAACCGCCACACTTCCGCCTTGCAAACATTAGTTAAATATTATTAACCCCTAATCTGCAATCCCTAACATCGCAGCCACCTACTTACATTTATTAACCCCTAATCTGCCACCCCCAACGTCGCCGTCACTATACTAAATGTATTAACCCCTAAACCTAAAGTCTAACCCTAACACCCCCTAACTTAAATATAATTACAATAAAACTAAATAAATATTACTATCATTAACTAAATTATTCTTATTTAAAACTACATACTTACCTGTAAAATAAACCCTTAGGCCTAGATTTAGAGTTGGGCAGTAGCCGTGAAAACCAGCGTTAGAGGCTCCTAACGCTGGTTTTGGGCTACCGCCGGTATTTGGAGTCAGTCAGGAAAGGGTCTAACGCTCACTTTCCAGCCGTGACTTTTCAATACCGCAGATCCCCTTACGTCATTTGCGTATCCTATCTTTTCAATGGGATCTTTCTAACGCCGGTATTTAGAGTCGTGGCTGAAGTGAGCGTTAGAAATCTAACGACAAAACTCCAGCCGCAGAAAAAAGTCAGGAGTTAAGAGCTTTCTGGGCTAACGCCGGTTCATAAAGCTCTTAACTACTGTGCTCTAAAGTACACTAACACCCATAAACTACCTATGTACCACTAAACCGAGGTCCCACCACATCGCCGCCACTCGATTAAATTTTTTTAACCCCTAATCTGCCGACCGCCACCTACGTTATCCTTATGTACCCCTAATCTGCTGCCCCTAACACCGCCGACCCCTATATTATATTTATTAACCCCTAATCTGCCCCCCTCAACGTCGCCTCCACCTACCTACACTTATTAACCCCTAATCTGCCGAGCGGACCGCACCGCTACTATAATAAAGTTATTAACCCCTAATCCGCCTCACTCCCGCCTCAATAACCCTATAATAAATAGTATTAACCCATAATCTGCCCTCCCTAACATCGCCGACACCTAACTTCAATTATTAACCCCTAATCTGCCGACCGAATCTCGCCGCTACTCTAATAAATGGATTAACCCCTAAAGCTAAGTCTAACCCTAACACTAACACCCCCCTAAGTTAAATATAATTTAAATCTAACAAAATAAATTAACTCTTATTAAATAAATTATTCCTATTTAAAGCTAAATACTTACCTGTAAAATAAACCCTAATATAGCTACAATATAAATTATAATTATATTATAGCTATTTTAGGATTTATATTTATTTTACAGGCAACTTTGTAATTATTTTAACCAGGTACAATAGATATTAAATAGTTAAGAACTATTTAATAGCTAAAATAGTTAAAATAATTACAAAATTACCTGTAAAATAAATCCTAACCTAAGTTACAATTAAACCTAACACTACACTATCAATAAATTAATTAAATAAAATACCTACAATTATCTACAATTAAACCTAACACTACACTATCAATAAATTAATTAAATACAATATCTACAAATAAATACAATGAAATAAACTAACTAAAGTACAAAAAATAAAAAAGAACTAAGTTACAAAAAATAAAAAAATATTTACAAACATTAGAAAAATATTACAACAATTTTAAACTAATTACACCTACTCTAAGCCCCCTAATAAAATAACAAAGACCCCCAAAATAAAAAAATGCCCTACCCTATTCTAAATTACAAAAGTTCAAAGCTCTTTTACCTTACCAGCCCTAAAAAGGGCCCTTTGCGGGGCATGCCCCAAAGAATTCAGCTCTTTTGCCTGTAAAAAAAAAAACATACAATACCCCCCCCAACATTACAACCCACCACCCACATACCCCTAATCTAACCCAAACCCCCCTTAAATAAACCTAACACTAAGCCCCTGAAGATCTTCCTACCTTGTCTTCACCTCACCGGGTTCACCGATCGGTCCAGAAGAGGGTCCAAAGTCTTGATCCAAGCCCAAGCGGGGGGCTGAAGAGTGACGTCCATCCTCGGGCTGAAGTCTGGATCCAAGCGGCAAATGAAGAAGTCCATCTTCGGGAAGAAATCTTCATCCTATCCGGGCAGAAGAGGACATCTGGACCGGCAAACATCTTCATCCAAGCCGCATCTTCTATGTTGTTCCATCGGATGACGAGCGGCTGATCTTGAAGACCTCCGGCGCGGATCCATCCTCTTCGTTCGACGTCCAACTGAAGAATGAAGGTTCCTTTAAGGGACGTCATCCAAGATGGCGTCCCTCGAATTCCGATTGGCTGATAGGATTCTATCAGCCAATCGGAATTAAGGTAGGAAAATTCTGATTGGCTGATGGAATCAGCCAATCAGAATCAAGTTCAATCTGATTGGCTGATCCGATCAGCCAATCAGATTGAGCTTACATTCTATTGGCTCAATATAATTATAATTTATATTGTAGCTATATTAGGGTTTATTTTACAGGTAAGTATTTAGCTTTAAATAGGAATAATTTATTTAATAAGAGTTAATTTATTTCGTTAGATTTAAATTATATTTAATTTAGGGGGGTGTTAGGGCTAAAGTTAGACTTAGCTTTAGGGGTTAATAAATTTATTAGAGTAGCGGTGAGTTCCTGTCGGCAGATTAGGGGTTAATATTTGAAGTTAGGTGTCGGCAATGTTAGGGAGGGCAGATTAGGGGTTAATACTATTTATTATAGGGTTATTGAGGCGGGAGTGAGGCGGATTAGGGGTTAATACATTTATTATAGTAGCGTTCAGGTCCGGTCGGCAGATTAGGGGTTAATAAGTGTAGTTAGGTGGAGGCGACGTTGGGGGCGGCAGATTAGAAGTTAATAAATATAATATAGGGGTCGGCGATGTTAGGGCAGCAGATTAGGGGTACATAGGGATAATGTAGGTGGCGGGGGTGTACGGAGCGGAAGATTAGGGGTTAAAAATAATATGCAGGGGTCAGCGATAGCGGGGGCGGCAGATTAGGGGTTAATAAGTGTAAGGTTAGGGGTGTTTAGACTCGGGGTACATGGTATAGTGTTAGGTGCAGACGTAGGAAGTGTTTCCCCATAGGAAACAATGGTGCTGCGTTAGGAGCTGAACGTGGCTTTTTTGCAGGTGTTAGGTTTTTTGTTCAGCTCAAACAGCCCAATTGTTTTCTATGGGGGAATCGTGCACGAGCACGTTTTTGAAGCTGGCCGCGTCCGTAAGCACCGCTGGTATCGAGAGTTGAAGTTGCGGTAAATATGCTATACGCTCCTTTTTTGGAGCCTAACGCATAACTATTTAATAACTATTCTACCTAGTTAAAATAAATACAAACTTGCCTGTAAAATATAAATAAACCCTAAGATAGATACAATGTAACTATTAGTTATATTGTAGCTATATTAGGGTTTATTTTACAGGTCAGAATTTAGTTTTAAATAGGAATAATTTAGTTAATCATAGTAATATTTATTTAGATTTATTGTAATTATATTTAAGTTAGGGGGTGTTAGGGTTAGACTTAGGTTTAGGGGTTAATAACTTTAATATAGTGGTGGCGACATTGGGGCGGCAGATTAGGGGTTAATAAGTGTAGGTAGGTTGCGGCGACATTGGGGGAGGGAGATTAGGGGTTAATAAAAATAATGTAGGTGTCAGCGATGTTGGGGGCAGCAGATTAGGGGTTAATAAGTATAATGTAGGTGGCGGCGGTGTCCGGTGCGACAGATTAGGGGTTAATAATATAATGTAGGTGTCGGTGATGTCGGGGGCGGCAAATTAGGGGTTAATAAGTTTAAGATTAGGGGGTGTTTAGACTCGGGGTTCATGTTAGGGTGTTAGGTGTAAACATAAATTTTATTTCCCCATAGGAATCAATGGGGCTGCGTTAAGGAGCTTTACGCTGCTTTTTTGCAGGTGTTTGACTTTTTTTCAGCCGGCTCTCCCTGTTGATTCCTATGGGGAAATCGTGCATGAGCACGTATGACCAGCTCACTGCTGACTTAAGCAGTGCTGGTATTGGAGTGTGGTAATGAGCAAAAATTTTGCTCAACGCTCACTTCTTGTCTTTTAACGATTGGTTTCTGAAAACTCATAATACCAATGCTGCATGTATGTGAGCGGTGAGACAAAACTGCTCGTTAGCACTGCACAGCCTCTAGTGGTTTATTAAAAATCATTATTGCATAAATATGATTTGTCATGTTTTCAGCTAGTCGACTCCAAAGGGGTCAGATGCACTTATTAGATATGTGCATGATCGAAAAATTCGTTTCGGTTCGGATTGATTCTGATTTTTTTAATTTCGGTTCGGATCGATTCGAATTCGGCAAAATTTGAATGAATTAATTTCGGATTCGAATAAATTCGGCTGAATTCGGTTCGGTTCAATTCTGCCGACCGGACATCGCCGCCACTATAATAAATTTATTAACCCCTAAACCGCCGCACTCCCGCCTCGCAAACACTATAATAAATTTTATTAACCCCTAATCTGCCCCCCCCAACGTCGCCGCAACCTAACTACAAGTATTAACCCCTAATCTGCTGACCGGACATCGCCGCCACAATAATAAATGTATTAACCCCTAAACTGCCGCACTCCCGCCTCGCAAACACTATAATACATTTTATTAACCCTTAATCTGCCCTCCTTAACATCGCCGCCACCTACCTACAATTATTAACCCCTAATCTCCCACCCCCAACGTCGCCGCTACTATAATAAAGTTATTAACCCCTAAACCTAACACCCCCCCTAAGTTAAATATAATTTAAATAAAACAAAATAATATTACTATAATTAAATAAATTAATCCTATTTAAAACTAAATACTTACCTGTAAAATAAACCCTAATATAGCTACAATATAACTAATAGTTACATTGTTGCTATTTTAGGATTTATATTTATTTTACAGGCAACTTTGTATTTATTTTAACTAGGTACAATAGCTATTAATAGTTAATAACTATTTAATAGCTACCTAGTTAAAATAATTACAAAATTACCTGTAAAATAAATCCTAACCTAAGTTACAATTAAACCTAACACTACACTATCATTAAATAAATTAAATAAATTAACTACAAGTACCTACAATTAAATACAATTAAATAAACTAAACTAAAGTACAAAAAAAACACACTAAATTACAAAAAATAAAAAATTATTACAAGAATTTTAAACTAATTACACCTAATCTAAGCCCCCTAATAAAATTTAAAAAAAAACAAAATAATAAAAGTCCCTACCCTATTCTATATTACAAAGTAATCAGCTCTTTAACCAGCCCTTAAAAGGGCTTTTTGCGGGGCATGCCCCAAAGTAAACAGCTCTTTTGCCTGTAAAAAAAATACAACCCATCACCCACATACCCCTACTCTAACCCACCCAAACCCCCTTAAATAAACCTAACACTACCCCCTGAAGATCTCCCTACCTTGAGTCGTCTTCACCCAGCCGGGCCGAAGTCTTCATCCGATGGGGCAGAAGAGGACATCCAGACCAGCAGAAGTCTTCATCCAAGCGGGGCAAGAAGAGGTCTTCCATCCATCAGAAGTCTTCATCCAGGCGGCATCTTCTATCTTCATCCATCCGAAGCAGAGCGGCAGCATCCTGAAGACATCCGATGCGGAGCATCCTCTTCTTTCTTGATCCGACGACTAAATGACGGTTCCTTTAAGTGACGTCATCCAAGATGGCGTCCCTTGAATTCCGATTGGCTGATAGGATTCTATCAGCCAATCAGAATTAAGGTAGGAAAAATCTGATTGGCTGATTCAATCAGCCAATCAGATTGAAGTTCAATCCGATAGAATGATAGAATCCTATCAGCCAATCGGAATTCAAGGGACGCCATCTTGGATGACGTCACTTAAAGGTACCATCATTTAGTCGTCGGATCAAGAAAGAAGAGGATGCTCCGCATCGGATGTCTTCAGGATGCTGCCGCTCCGCTCCAGATGGATGAAGATAGAAGATGCCGCCTGGATGAAGACTTCTGATGGATGGAAGACCTCTTCTTGCCCCGCTTGGATGAAGACTTCTGCCGGTCTGGATGTCCTCTTCTGCCCCATCGGATGAAGACTTCGGCCCGGCTGGGTGAAGACGACTCAAGGTAGGGAGATCTTCAGGGGGGTAGTCTTAGGTTTATTTAAAGGGTGTTTGGGTGGGTTAAAGTAGGGGTATGTGGGTGGTGGGTTTTAATGTTGGGGGGTTGTATTTTTTTTTAAAGGCAAAAGAGCTGATTACTTTGGGGCATGCCCCGCAAAAAGCCCTCCGAATTTACCGAATTTTCCGAATCAATCCGAAACGAATCGCACATGTCTAGCACTTATATATATATATATATATATGTCTATAGTTATACTTTCAGTATATAGCAGGGTTATAATACAATTTATTTATTATTATTCTTTAAAACAAATACCCAATAAAAATATATATACAAAACAATTAAAATCAATATTTATTCCTAAATTCTTTAAGATTAGTTAAAATCTGTATACACATTGAATTATATTTATAGAAACCAGATTGTGAATGAAATGATACACACAAACTGTTACAATATTCTATATAAAGGTCATAAAAAATATATATATATATACCTTTAAAATCAACCTTACAATGAATCACATTAAAAAAACACAATGAAAATACCAAAATATGGACCATTAACAATGCTGAGTTAGACAATATAACAAAATACTTTAAATTCCAATTGATATGCCAATTCATCTGAACTGAAATAACCTCATTTAGCTACAATAAAGCAAATCCGATAGAATGATAGAATCCTATCAGCCAATCGGAATTCAAGGGACGCCATCTTGGATGACGTCACTTAAAGGTACCATCATTTAGTCGTCGGATCAAGAAAGAAGAGGATGCTCCGCATCGGATGTCTTCAGGATGCTGCCGCTCCGCTCCAGATGGATGAAGATAGAAGATGCCGCCTGGATGAAGACTTCTGATGGATGGAAGACCTCTTCTTGCCCCGCTTGGATGAAGACTTCTGTCGGTCTGGATGTCCTCTTCTGCCCCATCGGATGAAGACTTCGGCCCGGCTGGGTGAAGACGACTCAAGGTAGGGAGATCTTCAGGGGGGTAGTGTTAGGTTTATTTAAAGGGTGTTTGGGTGGGTTAAAGTAGGGGTATGTGGGTGGTGGGTTTTAATGTTGGGGGGTTGTATTTTTTTTTAAAGGCAAAAGAGCTGATTACTTTGGGGCATGCCCCGCAAAAAGCCCTCCGAATTTACCGAATTTTCCGAATCAATCCGAAACGAATCGCACATGTCTAGCACTTATATATATATATATATATATATATATGTCTATATTTATACTTTCAGTATATAGCAGGGTTATAATACAATTTATTTATTATTATTCTTTAAAACAAATACCCAATAAAAATATATATACAAAACAATTAAAATCAATATTTATTCCTAAATTCTTTAAGATTAGTTAAAATCTGTATACACATTGAATTATATTTATAGAAACCAGATTGTGAATGAAATGATACACACAAACTGTTACAATATTCTATATAAAGGTCATAAAAAATATATATATATATACCTTTAAAATCAACCTTACAATGAATCACATTAAAAAAACACAATGAAAATACCAAAATATGGACCATTAACAATGCTGAGTTAGACAATATAACAAAATACTTTAAATTCCAATTGATATGCCAATTCATCTGAACTGAAATAACCTCATTTAGCTACAATAAAGCAAATTCTAAAATATATAGTTACAAATATAAATTACTTAGCACTAAATATGACTAGTTTTAAACTACACAGGACTATGAACACAAGCTTAAAATACAAAGTATGCTCTTTAAATTTACCAGCTGTAATCTAACTATAGCCTTAGAATGCCCATTATTTAAATATTATATATATTTAACAATTTCTTATACTTTACCAGGTCACCAGTTTGAGAATTTAGTTAATATCCAAATATATCTATCGTCATATGTTTTAGGAGAATTATGCCCATTTGTAAGAGAATTAATCTTGATAGCCTCTTATCCACAAAGAGTGTCCCAACGTATTTGTCTTACAGAAAACTGTGTTCGCACACTGGTCTCTCTATAAGCAAAAATGGCAACAGCGGTATTGCAAACAGTCACCAACCAAAATTTTTCCACCAAGATCCTTTTTTTTCTCTCTATGCAGGGAGCTTTTGTCTGAGACAAAACTCCTCCCCATATCTTTTTTTTTAAAATATTTTTTTATTGAGTTTAGTTTATACCCATACAGACATGTAAAGTTTCAATCATCGTACAAAATTAATTCAGAAAATAAAATAAGATTAATCATAATAAGACCAATTTACATTCATAATTGTTACTTCACCATAACAATAAATGAGAATTAATTTGAGGAATCTAGTTCTTCCATTTTCTACCAACTAGTCTCATGTTGTAGGATACAAAACCAAACTACATCTCTTCCCCATTTCCCTCCCTCACTCTAGTCTCCCCTGGGGAGCTGGCTCCCTTCTCCTAGGGGATCCTTCTTAGACCTGTCAAAGCTTCTGGTCTCATTGGGGGCAGGGGAACAACAAAAATGTAAATAAATTCTTTTAAGCATATGTAATGTATTTATTGAACTTCTGAGAAAAGAAAAAAAAGAAGAAAAAAATCCCACAGTAAGTGTGTGTGTGTGGGGGGGGGGACACTGAAGGGGACAGGGAGGGGGCAAATAAAAAATCCTTTCTGTCCCCTTCTCTGCCTTTCCCCATTTACCAAATCCCTAATAAAACTGTTTCTTAAAGGATATATTAGATGTTCTATTTCATTGGTGGTGAAACTTTTAACAAATGTGGACCATTTTCTAAAGAAGGTATAAATGTGTCTATCATTATTCATATCTACGTTATGAAGTTCCAGTATGTATTGTTTTTTTTAGATAATTTTTAACTTCAATAATGTTGGGGACCTTTGTCAATTTCCATTTCCTAAATATCAAATATCTGACTGCCAAAATGATCATATTAACCAGTTTTTTATTTGCAGGCTTATGTGACTCTTCCCATAAAAAAAATTATATGCGTGAGATTGATATCTTGCATGGGGAGGTTAAGGGTATTTAGTGCCCAAAACATTATGTTATAACACATCTGATGGACTATGGGGCAATCCCAGATCATATGTATCAAATTCGCCCTTGAGTATGAGCATTTTGGACAAGCTTTAAAAAGCGCGTTTCCCCATCTGGCACCTTTTTCTGGAGTGTAGTATGTTCTGTATAATAATTTTATATGTGACTCTGTCCATGTAGTAGATAGTGTAGTCTGAAAGGCCAGTTCAAGAGATTTTCGAACGCGTTCCATATTTATATTTTCTGACAATAAATTACTCCACTGTTGGGTTATTTCTCTCAAATGTACCTCCTCTTTCTGGGCCATAAGAATTCGATATCCCGTAGATATAGATAGTATTAAATTTTTTGCCAATGAGATCCATTCCTCGATCCCACCCTACCGCCATCCCCAACTGCATTCCAAAACCAAACCATAGATATAGTCTCTAATTTGCAAATATGCAAAGAAATCTTTGTTTGGGATATTAAATTTGTGTTTTAGAGCTTCAAATGTCTTGATTGTCTGCCTTCCTATCTCTAACAGTTTGGAAATTCTAATTAGGCCTGCCTCCTTCCATCTCTGAAATACTGGAGACTGGGTGCCTTGTTGAAATTCGAGGATTCCCAAAATAGTTTGATATTTAGGAATCTCAGTTTTGATTTGTAATATTTTAAAAATGTTGCGCCAGGCTATAATCGGTGTATATATCGATTTAAGTTGTTTTATATCTCTAGGTATCTTACTACATTGACAATGTATCAATGATATTGGTAGAAACGAATAAGTCATAATACACTCAAGATCATTATTGGTAACATAATCTGCTGTGACTATCCAGTCTACCACTGTCCGAGATAAGGATATTAAGTTATACATTTGGATATCCGGGAGTGCTAAACCTCCAAAGTTTCTTGAATGAGATTCTCTGCTTCGTACCTTGCCATATGAACCTTCGTAATGCCGTATTTAAATTTCTTAAGTCTTTTCCCTTTAACAGAATTGGTGTGTTTTGCATAACATATAAGATTTTTGGCAAAAGGACCATCTTGAAAAGCGCTATCCTTCCAGATATGGAAAGTTGGATATTCTGCCAATTTTTCATATATTCTATGACTTTATCCAAGACAGGGCATATATTTAAATTGTACCAGTTTTCTGGGTGAGTTGAGATAAAAATACCTAGATATTTAAGAGCTGTGGTTACTGCTTTAAAAGGTATTGCTGATTCACTATTTTTCCTTATCCAGAGGATCTCGGATTTTGAAGTATTTATTTTATAGCCTGAAAAGGATCCAAACATTTCAATAGTTGAAATTACTTTTGGTATATTATTCCTTGTATTGGACATATATAATAATACATCATCTGCATACAGTGTGATCTTTAATTCTTTGTGTCTAATTTTAATACCTTCCTGGTATTGTCTGATCATAATAGCTAATGGTTCAAAGGATAAATTGAAAAGAAAAGGGGAGAGGGGGCATCCTTGTCTTGTACCTCGGTTGAGCGTTATGGGTGATGATAATTTATTATTTCTTATTAGTTGTGTAATATAATTTCTATATAAATTCTGAACAAAACCAACAAAGTTTTTTATAAACCCAAATTTAAGCAAAGAGAATATCAAATGATCACGTTGGATAGAATCAAAAGCTTTTTCTGCATCAATCGATATAATTGCTAGATCTGGTAGCAACCTCTCCGTCTGACTCGTGGATCCTTTCAGGGAGTTGAAATAGTCAATAATCAAAAACGTTTCTCTAATCTTAGCAGCTGAATTTCTTTGCTGCATAAATCCTGCCTGATCTTTATGTATAATTTTTGGGAGGATAGTTTGAAGACGATTGGCTAGAATATGTGTAAGAAGTTTATAATCTGAGTTTAAGAGTGCTATAGGCCTGTATGATTCTTTTTTGAGTGGATCCTTCCCAGTTTTTAAAATGAATGTGGTCATAGATGCAGAAAAATTGGAAGAAATTGGTTTATTCTCAATATTGTAATAATTGAATACATTTTCAAGATAGGGAGTGATGTTTTGTTCCAGAATTTTATAGAATTCGTTAGGTAGTGCATCTGGTCCAGGTACCTTATCCATTGGTAGACTCTTTATAGCTCTTTTCATTTCTAATTCACTAATGGGCCTATTAATTTCTTCGAGTGCTTCTTCTGTAATAATGGGGTTTTGAATCTTTCCCCAAAATGCATCTCTATTTTGCATATTAGAATCCTGTGCTGTGTATAATTTAGTATAGTACTCATAAAATATTCGAGCCACCTCATCATTCACTGTAATAATTGAGTTGTCAATTTCTATCTTATGTATTGCTGATGAATTATTAATGGTTTTAACAAGAGTAGCTAACAATTTTCCAGATTTATTTCCATATTTATGAAACTTGACTTGTTTTCTTATTTCAGCTTGTGTTGTTTTATATATTAAACAAGTTTCTCTTTCTTTTTTTGCACGAGTGTAAGTATCCCAGTTCCTTTTAGTTCCCTCTAATAGGTATTGATTGTATGACTTAGTTAAAAAGTTTAAGACCTCATATTCTCTTTGATTTAATTTTTTTCTTAATGCCACGATATATGCTATTATGTCCCCCCTTAGAACTGCCTTGGCCGTTTCCCAAAATATTACTGGTTTTTCTATGTGTTCCTGATTGTATTGTTGGAATTCATCAAATTTTCTTCTAAGAAAATCCTTAAACTTAAAATCAGTACAGAGATATCTTGGAAAAAAGAAACGTTTAGGAATAGACCTGCGGTCGGGCATGGCAATTATAAGTGAGATTAGGGCATGATCTGACAGGGATATAGGATGTATCTGTGCTTTAATTTGCAGTTTAGCTGTCTTATCATCTATTAAGAATATATCAATCATGGATAGTGATTTATGAGCCTTAGATAGGCATGTGTATTCTCTATTATTCGGATTTTGTATCCTCCATATATCTTTTACTGCTAAATTAGAACATATTTTCCTAAACAATTTAGTCTCTAAGTTTATCTTTTTTGGTTTTACTTATGGGTAGTTTTTTTTTTATGTCTGTTGAGGGGAAATTGTGGAGCCAAATTAAAATCACCTACAATAACCAGATTTTCCTCTAAACAACTTAGCACTCTTTCTTGTACTGAGTCCCAGAAAGTACTACTAATTATATTTGGAGCGTAGATATTGTATAGTGTATAAGTCATATTCGCTATCCTTAACTTTATAATCAGATATCTGCCATCTGGGTCTGTATAAACCTGAAGGATCTGATACGGCATTTTTTTCCTAATTAGAATAGTTACTCCCCTTTTTCTTTTAATCCCTGGTGAGGCGAAAACCTCTCCAACCCAGGAGGTTTTTAGTTTTATATTTTATAATAAATCTAGATGTGTTTCTTGTAGTAAAGCTATGTCACATTTTAATCTTTTCAAATGTGTTAGGACTGTCTTACATTTAATAGGGGAGGTAAATCCTCCTATGTTCCATGAAATTATGTTTATGGAGTCCATTAGTTATTTTCTAAAAAAAGAAAAAAGGGAAAAAAAGAGAGAGCAGAGAAAAAAAAAAACCTTTGCCCCTCTCACTCGTCCCCTACCCCCCTCCACTCCTTCAAGTTTCTGAAATATTTTACATATACTCTAATCTTACCCATAGAAAACTTAAAGGACCAGTCAACACAGTAGATTTGCATAATCAACAAATGCAAGATAACAAGACAATGCAATAGCACTTAGTCTGAACTTCAAATGAGTAGTAGATTTTTTTTCTGAAAATTTTAAAAGTTATGTCTTTTTCCACTCCCCCTGTACCATGTGACAGCCATCAGCCAATCACAAATGCATACACGTGCCATGTGACAGCCATCAGCCATTCACAAATGCATACACACTTATTCTTGCACATGCTTTAAGAGGGAACCCCCCCCCCTTTACCCTGCTTTGGGTAAACACCATTAGTTCACCCAAAAAAGAAGAAAATAGAAGCTTTCTCAAATATTTTATCCTACTTCATTTTCTGCCATAAATTTCTCGGCTTCTTTAGAATTATCAAAAAAGAAATTCTGGCCCTGCATTGTAATTCTGGCTGGGTATATTATTGTAGCTTGTATACCTTGATTTATAAGTCTAGTACATAAGGGCAAAATTTATTTTCTTTTTAAGGATGTCTCAAATGAGAAATCCTGAAACAAGAGAATGTTGGCACCCTCTAATAATATGGGTTGGGTTTTCCGGTAATACTGCATTAAAGTAGTTTTATCCTGAAAATTGAGGAGCTTAGCGATCACAGGTCTGGGCCTGTAATCCTTATTTTTATCCATTGAATATACTCCCATTCTATGTGCTCGTTCTACTATGATGGGGGGGGGGTGCGTGTGAGGGATTCCCAATAACTTAATAAATGTAATAAATTAATTTAGGTTTCTGTATGTTTTATTTTCTGGTAAGCCAATTATTCTAATGTTATTTCTTCTGCACCTGTTTTCCAGGTCTTCTATTTTGGATTGTAATTTTGCAAGAGTAGAATTACTAATTTCTAATTTAGATTTGAATGTCTCATTGTTGTCCTCCAAGTCCGATATCCTCTGCTCAGCTTCTTGTAATCTATTTGAGAATAATCTTACTTCATTGGTTAACATCGCTATATCTTGTTTAATTTCAGCTTTGAGGATATCGAATTTAGGGGACAATGCACCTGCAATTTTTTCAACCAACATTTGCATATCAATTTTTTCACTACGATCCATAGTAGAATGTATTTCTGCTGTTGTGTCTAAAGTATTTTTATTCTTTCTCTCTCTAGTTTTGCCCACCATAGCTGGAGTGGTTTTAGAGTGAATTGGTGGTTTCATAAATGTATCCATTAATAGGGCTTGAGAAAAAAAAAAAAAGGGATAGTGAAAAGTCGATGAAACAGTGAAAAAGTGGTAGTGGGAGGGGGAGAGAGGAGAAAAAAAAAAAGGGATTGTGGGGTGATGTGGATTAGTAACTAAAGTGAAAGTGAGGTGTGAGTTAATAAAGTACGTGACTTATTAAATTATAAGTGTTCTTATGACCAGCTAAGTTGAGCAAAAAAAAAGGAGGGGGGATGAAGAGAGAGCGGGTTTACCTTTAAATTCTCAAAATTACAACAGGAAGTAACCTTTCTTTAGTCACGTTTTCCAATAGGGAATAACCATTCTTAATTTAATATATAGTACAGTTTATGAGGTAGTATAACTTGTTTTGTTAATATAACTATCAGTTATAAAGAGAAGACCCTATCTGTAAGGGCTTAGTACCATTTATACGGTTTTATTTTGTTTGATTTAAATATAATAAGACCTATCAGATCTTAATTCAGAGTGACCTGCTTGTTGAAGCCAATCAAGCTTTTAGCCATTTTTCTGGGCTGCCATTCTGTTTACCATTCTAGTGGAAATATTATTTAGATCTAAAAGCCTCTTCCCCTTCTGCGTTATTTCAACAAATCTCAAGGTTTAGAAAAACACAGTGATATTTATAATAGCAACAGAGCTGCGGAATCTGTTGGCGCTCCACAAATATTTGACAATAACAATAATAATAACAGTTATGCAGAATACCTCATTTTGCTAAATTAGTAGTTATCTTCTTAATAATTCGGGTACAATCTAAGAGTTATCCCTTGGGTTTATATTTCTGGTAAGAATAAAGCATCTTATAACTTAAACTGCAATTATATCATGTGTAAATATATGAAGTACTTAGTTTTGTTCAGTCTAGCTATTTTGTAGGCGCCTCCCAGAATATAAGTACCAAAGAACCATAACAATTCTATCCTTAACTTAAGAGCTCAGATAGCTTTGAACAACTATCCTAAATACATTAAGCAGCCATGATATAGGTTATAGCATGGTTAGTTAGACAAAGCACATTGCTTGCTAAGTTAATGTGTTAGATGGATCTGCCACAATCTATTAGCAACATAGAGCAATGCAGGGTGTCTTTTTTGGAGATTCTCGTGAGGTTTAGTTATTGTCCAGAGAGTTAGTGTAACAGTAATACTTTTAGGCTTGTATCCAACATAAATAGGTGACGCTCTCAACCCTTTCCATCCAGCTGCTATGCTAGCCAGTACAAATATCTCAGCAGGATAAAAAATCTACAACAGTCGTATCCCCGTGTCCAAAATTTTAAGTCCTTTTAACAGATTTCCCATAAGTTTTATATGGCTCTTGAATTGTTTTTAGTAGAAAGTGCAGGTTAACCAACTGTTTATTTTATACTTATAGTCCCGTCATTATATTCAGTGTCAGACAGTCGTAATTAAAGCAGGTGCAGTTAAATAACACTGAAGTTTGCTGAGTCAAGCAGTTAAATCACAGCCAAAAGCAATAGCCATTATGTTTCAATGCAAAAGAAGCAAAGAGAAGAAAGAGGAGAACACACAAGTGTTAGTATATCTTGATGCAAGTTTAAAGCATATTGAGAAATGACAAACCGCTATATATGTCTCTTTTTCTCTTTTTTGTTTTCTCTTTTCCACCATGGGAGGAAAACCTTTAGCGGGAAAGGAAGTATTGTGTGTGCTTCAGTTAGAACTTATGTTGTCAAACAGCAGTAAAATATAGCCAAATATGCCCACATATTTTTAACTGTATAATCAGATTTCAAGGTCTCATTTAACAAAGTTAATATGCGATACTTGCTGTTTTGTTTCGCCCTGATGGGTTTCAGATGCAGGGTCTGCCGTGCTGGTTCCTTGATGTTAACGGTGTCTTCTCCTTCAACCACTGTCTGTCTTTATAAGGGTTTGACCGCCTAATATTAAGGGCAAGTCAGGAGGGTTCCGTGTTCTTCACGGTTTGTGCCTTTTATCTGAGGCTAACCCCCTAACGGGTCCTCCAGGAAGAAAGCACTTTTTCTCATCCAGTTACATGTTTTCTGGGAGTTACCTGTACTCAGCCCCCCTCACACAGCACCAGTGGGAGGGGGATGTCAAGCTGAAAATCCGTACTGCAATTTCCCGGAGCGTGATACAAGCTTGCTGCTCTGGGTGTTCTTCCAGTTCCTCATAGGGTATAGCTGGTGACGCTGCTGGAATTGTACCTTCTGACTTCCAGACGCATCAGCCTCAGGTCACGTGGGCTCCCGGCGTCGACTCTTCTGCCTAGGGATCAGATGCGGAGGTTCCAGAGAGCGGCGTTCCGTGACATATGCCTAGCTCCTCCTCCCGGAGGTTTTTCCTCCGCCCTATGTCTTAATCATACGATAGATTTGGATACAGCCTTTTCTCTAATTGGCTACTGGGAAATTTCATTTTCAACAGCCAAATGCCTTTTGGCTGTAATACTGGATTTAGGCTATCGGGGGCAGCAGACAAGACTAACAGTTTCATTTTTAAACTGCTAACAGTAAATACAGTTCATATATATTTTTATTCAATATACTATATTTTCTAGTATTAATAAGTCATATGTTCCATGTGTATTGGATTATGTCATACTATTTATCCTGAATATTTCAAGACTAGATATGATATATTTCTCATAATATTTTAGAAGATGCCTTTAAAGTTGTATTTGATTATTGTTCCATATTTATATAAATATAGTGTGCTCCACATTCAGTACACCTCTTGCTGAGTGCACAAAAACCTATAACACAATTTACAGCACCAACTACACATGCACTTGTCAGATGCCTGAAAAATAAAAAGAATAGGTTATTAATTTTAAAATAAATTGGACATTTTAAATTGACTGTATGGCTACTTATTAAATTCAGCAAACATTCATATTTAATGTTATACAAGTAGACAATTTCATATCCATTTATTTGTACATATAGTCTGAGGCACATATTTTATGTTTGAAAACTATATATATGATTTTTCCAAACTTCGAATCCTTAATACTTCTATGTTTTCAAAAATGCATATAATGCTTTAACAACAATTGTTAGTTTAGTTAGTTTGTAGCTTTTGAACTTCAATCAGTTCACTATGGTAAGTGAGTGAACTGGAATAGGGAAAATCAATTTAGTTTTAATTAATAGAATGATCCCACATGAATAGGGATTAGCTAGTATGAGAGCATATTGCAGGAAAGCAATAGTTATTAAATACTTTAACTTCAATCTAAGAGTTCTCACAAGCCTTCCAATAATTATTTGTATGAGTGATATAAATGATCTGTAGAAGTATTTGGTAAGAATGATTTTAGAAACACTGACTTGGTGAGTGTTTTGGTAGCATGCATCATAGACAGTCTTCTATGAAGAGAGTCCGTTATTTTTGAGCCCTTATGCTCATTAGCTAGGCATCTTTAAACTACAATATGTCTTAAGTATATTTGGGGATATTAAACTTCATTCTCCCTCTATGACTTGTAGTTGGGATCTAGGATGGCACGCTCGCAACTGATTAATATGGACCCATTTATACATAAAAGTATCATTTTTAGGTATCCTAATTGTATAGGCAACTGGAGATATTTTATCAGTAATGACAAAAGGACCCTTCCATGTGTGGTGACATTTTATCACTGGAATATTCACTTAGCTGTTATTGGGATCCCTTCCCCCAGGTACACCTTTCTCTCTGAACTATAGACACTCCCATTGGTCTTTTTGAGTGGCATTTGATAAGCCACTCCCTTTTGAATTGGGTTATAAAATAATGTAACACCAGAGCCTCTCCCTCTTTTTTGTATCCTGGGCATGCTGTAAAGATGGATGATGTTGGACACAGAGAATCTGGCTAAGTATTTCTGGGATAATATTCTGTGTAGCACAATTGGGGTTAGTTTAGAAAAGTTGCCCTGTATCTTAAAATGTGGACTGTATCTGTAAAATAGATTGATATATATATACCTGTAAATATTTATCTTATTATTAACATATATTGATTCCTAAATAAACTGTTTGACAAATAATGGAGGATCCTCATATAGTTTATTTTCACAATTTATCTGTGTTGGTTTTAGTGGTTTCAGCATAGAGATTTAGTATATTATATTTAGTAGAAAGTAGAGATATTTTAAATTAATAGATAACCACATTTTGGCGGCCATGAAGTTGTAGACGAATCCATATGCCATTTAGTTTTGCAGGAATCAAATGAATGTTGATTTATTTTAAATTTAACTGCAGTAAATGTAGATTTGATGTTTTATAGCAAAGTTTTTGTATGCAGTATTTTATTTAAAAAGCGCAAATAGTGGTTGGTTTTCAAAGGCCTGTTGTATGTCTCAAGAAAAGCATGGCTTTAAAAAACCTGTATTTCTGGTCTGTATAAATTAGCATTTTTGCATAGGAGAAGCATATAATGGTTGGTTTCAGCAGGCCTGCTGTTTGTAGCTTACTAAATCTTAAATAACCCCCACAGTGTTATCTCTGTGTTTGTGTTGAAAAGAGATTTAAAAAAAAAAAAAGCATGTGATAAGAGGCAACCCTAAAAGGCTTAGAAATCAGCATATGAGCCTACCTATGTTTGGCTTCAACTTAGAATACCAAGAGAAAAAAAAGCAAGTTTGATGATGGAAGTAAATTGTGAAGTTGATTATACTAGACTGTCCCTTTAACTCTTGTATTTTTCTTGTTTTTGGAAACTGGATACTTTTATTGTTGAGCCAGTTTTCTATCAGTTTTCTAATGAATTTTAGAGACATGTGTTGTGTTGGTCCCATCTAAATGTTTTTACAAACAAAAGCTTTACAGTACTATGTAATAGCTGCCAACAGTAAGGTTTTTTTATTTATTTCTTTTTACAAAGGATTCATTTCTGTGAATGTGTTACACCCAGAGCTGTAGCTTGCCCTATACATAAATTTAATTCTGAATTGTATGGGAAATTGTGTAGACTTTAAAGTTAAGAAATTACAGTTTAATTAAGCTTTGTTTTGGGTAACAAAGTTAAAAAATTTGCATTTCCTGTGTTTGGAGCAGATCCTGGAACCAAAACTACAGTTGAAATTAGCATTTAGAAGTTCTATAGAATCTTCCTGTACTTAAAATATTTTTATAATTTTTCCTCAATTTGGGAAAATATCAGTAAAAAGGATTCCTTGCTTTGCTTTGTTCATTTATTTTATTTAGGTTAGTATTATTGATGGTTCACACCTTTTAAAAGAGAACAATATTTAATTTTTTAATTTTGTTCTTCTTAATTTCTGTTTAGTTTCATTGCCCTATAGAGATTATAATTCCTTGCATTTGGGGCAGTTAAAATAGTCTGGCAAACTATGCTGTGAGAGACACACAATAGTCTGTTCCCCAGATTTAAAATAAAGAATAATCAGCAGTGGTTAGAAAAACTAAATTTAACTATATTACCACCTCTGCTGGAATGCTGACCTGCTTATAACAGATCTAATTACTACCCTTCTACATGGCTTAACTGATATGACCTTTGTTGTGTAAAATTAGCATCTCAATGGTATCTTGTACATCCTGTGTTAACATTTAAAAAAAAAAAAAAAAACTACTATGCTGTGAGAGACACACTATTCTAGTATATAATATATATAGAATTTTTTTTTTTATTTATTATTTTAGTTCTAACGGCTATCTGTTAAAAATGTCTGGAAAAAACTATATTTCACAGGAAATCTGTGATTACTTTAACAATTACATTCATAAATATAATGGTCCATTCCTCATCCCAGAAGCTAAAAACAACAAGTGTGAAAGTGTTTTAGATATACTAACACAGGTATTAACTCTTAAA
Source organism: Bombina bombina (assembly GCF_027579735.1). Lineage (NCBI taxonomy): Eukaryota > Metazoa > Chordata > Amphibia > Anura > Bombinatoridae > Bombina > Bombina bombina. Next base: position 494,918,393 of record NC_069502.1, read on the forward strand.
AAGATTAATAATAATAAAAGAAAATGTATGATAGCGCAGGCAGTGATTTCAACTATAAAGAGATTAACGGACATTATTGGAGAACTTACAGAGCAAAATAAAGACCTTAAATTAAAGTTAGATAACACACAGACTGACAGAGATTGTATTAAGCTTTCTGCTTTAACTAACACCATACAGATCAGTAAATTGCAACGTAAATTAAAATTAACAGAACACATCAGTAACGAATACTCAAACAAAATTACTGAGTTACAGATGAAAATTGAACAAAAAGAAAAAATAATTAGTGATATTTCTGGGAACAATGCAGATAGTGATAACTTACTGCCACAAAGGAAAGAGCCAAAACAATTAGTAAAACAAGATAAAATGCAAATGGGCCCCACTAAAAACCCAAGTTCTGTTCCAATTGCCCCTGTCATAATTTCTGAGAATTTTAACAACCTGAAAGCTCCTACAGGTTTTTCAAATCAGACTAGGCCAATGACTGTAGCAGATAAAGACATTTTTAAGAAATGGTGGGGCACAATCCCCACAAACAGCTTTAATAACTTTTCACATTGGTTTCACAAGGGAACTGAAAAAGCCATAAAATTAGGTATGAGCATGCCGGAATGGACCGAATTGCTTCAAGATGCCATGGGCCCCTATGCCAACAGGTTATTAGGATTTAATTCAAGTATATGTGATCAGGCTGGCAGGATAGCTAAAACCTTTTTCAATTTTACTAGTCTAGAGAAAGAGATTAGTGAAATTACCATGAGACCACTAGATGGGCCATTTGAAGTAGCAAAAAGAGTTTTATTTTGGTGTGTGCTGCGCCAGCCACAGACCCAAATGGTCTGGGGGTCACCAGCTCACATACAGAGGGTACTTGAAGCTCTCCCCAGAAAATGTCAGGAGTTTGTAAAGCTGTATGATCCAAACTCCACAAACCTACATATGGTGCTCACTAGAGCTGAGAAGTGGTGGAATTATCACCCATACACCATTAAGGCAAATTCTGCAGTGAAGCAGTCAATGGAGAATAATCTGAATATTCACAGGCAGGAATCAGAGAGGGGTAATAGAAGGAATTTTTGTGGATATCAGAATAGTAGAGCATCAAATACAGAAAACTGGAGAGACAGGAATTTAAATGGCGATATTAACAGAGGAGAAAATTGGAGGCTGAGGTCAAATGAGATAAACAATAAGGCCAACTTAAGTTATTGGGAACTCAAACAAAAAAACAGGAGAATGAGAGATCAAATTGGGTTTCTAAAGAAGCAACTGACAGAGCTGGAGTGCTCAAATTAAATCATTCATTTTTTTTTTTATATAAGCATATTTGTTTGCAGTACATTTGTATCTTGTAATGTGTACATTAGTTTTAAGTTCAATTAATAATTTTAAGTATTTTTCATTATTAAGTTTTAAATGCAAATATTAAGAATGTATAGTTAATTGATGCATTCTCTTTCTAAAAAAACAATAACAGATACCTCCATTGTGATTAGTTTTGGGAGGCCACATCCCATTTCTATGTAAACTGTCTGAAGTCTTATCTTGCAGGAAGAAAACCAATGAAGATAGAAGGCTTCTCACCTTTCCTTCCAGTTTTTCCCCAATAACACATATTATAGATTGTTGTTTTTCAGGTGTCTTCAGGACTGATCTTACCATGAAGCTATGATGGTGGCGTTGGACAAATTAAATAAGTATAATGTATCACAATGGAGATGTAAAATGGTGCATTAGGCCAAAATAATTATGTGTATATGTGTGTATATGTATGTATGTATGTGTATATATATGTATATATATATATATATATGTATGTATATATATATATATATATATATATATATATATGTATATATGTATGTATATATATATGTGTATGTGTATGTATATGTATATATATATATATATATATATAGCATAAAGGGGTAAATAATCATATAAATCAAGCAACATAAGTTAAGTAAGGGTGCGAGTGGGATGATGCAATAACAGAGGCACTTTCCAACTTGAAGTTAATAACTGTGAATGTGGTTTCTACTGCAGATGGAGTGTTGTAGTGTGAAGTAAATATATGCCTGGTTTTAATCTTTTTTTTCATTCCTTTGAGGGTCTTGGAAAAAAACAAAGTGGTTCAAAGAGAGAGATTTGGTAAAGCAAAAGCAAGGACCAGATGCCAAAAGCAAGGACCAGATGCCAAAAGATGACAACAAAGAACTTCAGTGAACCATTATAACTTTTGTTTTACAGGCACAATTCACACTTTCTTAATAAAGATTTTACTACACGCATACCCATCTAGTGTACCCACACTCACACACTCATACATGAACCTTTCCCAATATTTAAGACCATTGTATAAATGTTGCTAATGGGGTTTAGCATAGGATTTTGTGTTTCTATGTATAATTTTAAATTAATTTTTCTAATGAATTGTATAAAGTTAGATTAGGAATTGACAGTCCTAGGAAAGTACAGAAGAGCTCATATCGCCGAGGGAATGATTCCGAAGGGATGGTGGGAGAATTTCTCCTGTAAGGTTTTCGCTCCCACTGTGTTCTTCTGTACTAGTGGGTATAACTAGAAAACGGGGCAACATAGGAGAAGAAAAAGTGAGGGAATGTGGTGACATTTTATCACTGGAATATTCACTTAGCTGTTATTGGGATCCCTTCCCCCAGGTACACCTTTCTCTCTGAACTATAGACACTCCCATTGGTCTTTTTGAGTGGCATTTGATAAGCCACTCCCTTTTGAATTGGGTTATAAAATAATGTAACACCAGAGCCTCTCCCTCTTTTTTGTATCCTGGGCATGCTGTAAAGATGGATGATGTTGGACACAGAGAATCTGGCTAAGTATTTCTGGGATAATATTCTGTGTAGCACAATTGGGGTTAGTTTAGAAAAGTTGCCCTGTATCTTAAAATGTGGACTGTATCTGTAAAATAGATTGATATATATATACCTGTAAATATTTATCTTATTATTAACATATATTGATTCCTAAATAAACTGTTTGACAAATAATGGAGGATCCTCATATAGTTCATTTTCACAATTTATCTGTGTTGGTTTTAGTGGTTTCACCATAGAGATTTAGTATATTATATTTAGTAGAAAGTAGAGATATTTTAAATTAATAGATAACCACACCATGATGGAAGAAATTTCTTCTGCTTAACCTGATCTCTTCTGAAGTTATAAAGATAAACTTTATCATTTATTTCATATTCCTTTTTGTACGTTTTGAGATCATAATAGGTTTTGGTGGCAGTTGCAGACTTTTTTATGTTCCTTTGAGCAAATGCAAAGGCATATTGCAGGTGCTTCCTTAGGTTCTCCACATATTGATGCGTATTGGCAGCATTTATCAAATTCTGGTCTGATGTACGGTACAGTAGATGCTGAGGTAGAACCATTCTTCTACCAGTTATCAATTCAAAAGGTGACATCTTAGTAGCACTACTTGGAGTTGCTCTTAATGCCATTAGGACTAGAGGTAATTTTACATCCCAGTCTTTACCTGTTTCATTCACAAACTTTTTGAGGATTTTCACAATGGACTGGTTGCAATGCTCTAAACCACCACTAATGCTCTGCACGCACTCTGGGAACAGGTGGGTCTCTAGGTTCACTAACAACAGGTGAGACCATCCCTCTCTCCAACCGTACAAGCTGTAGATGATACTCTCTCTCAGCCTGTCATTCAGCAGCCTGTCTTTCAGCTGCCAGAGACTCTCTCTCAGCTTCCCTAGCTGCCTGTCTCTCAGCTGTTTCCACAGCCGCCTGTCTCTCAGCTGCTTCCACAGTCACCTGTCTCTCATAAAATTTTGTAATCAGTTCCATGCGCAAACTTGCATCCACTGAGCCCATATGTTTCAGAACAGTTTGCAAATAACTGTCCAATGAATCCAAAGATTAGGCATAATTCCTTTATCTGAGATCTAGTTTCCCATGTCATACAGAGACTTGAAACGCCAGCTCGTCTGGGAGATGTATATTGGGGGCTTAGAATGGGACAATTTATCACCTATATGCTAAGGGCTATTTCCTCTGAGTATGTTTGTACATTCCACTATTTTTACAGACGGAGCAACTGGTTTTTCAGATAGGGGAAAAAATCTTTACACAGGCCTCCTTTGAAATGGATAATTGGGACATTCTGGCTTGTAATGTGTATTCTAGTCACGGCAGGTGGTCTGTGTCATCCTGAGATTTTATAGATGTAAGTTCCTTTGTTCTCAGATGTTCTGTTAATCAGGAAAAAGGGGGGTTGGGGCCATAGTGAGACTAATTCATATCAAATTAGATTTTTGCTAAAATGAAATATTAGATTCTATGATGTATCTGTAGTTTATTTAAGGCCACTTCACAGATACCCTGACATAATGCCCCCTTCCAATTTTAAATAGATTTAGGACACATGTATTTGAATTGGCTTAAAGTCAGTGGTACTTGGTGAGTGTTTTGGCAGCATGCATCATAGACAGTCTTCTATGAAGAGAGTACGTTATTTTTGAGCCCTTATGCTCATTAGCTAGGCATCTTTAAACTACAATATGTCTTAAGTGTATTTGGGGATATTAAACTTCATTCTCCCTCTATGACTTGTAGTTGGGATCTAGGATGGCACGCTCGCAACTGATTAATATGGACCCATTTATACATAAAAGTATCATTTTTAGGTATCCTAATTGTATAGGCAACTGGAGATATTTTATCAGTAATGACAAAAGGACCCTTCCATGATGGAAGAAATTTCTTCTGCTTAACCTGATCTCTTCTGAAGTTATAAAGATAAACTTTATCATTTATTTCATATTCCTTTTTGTACGTTTTGAGATCATAATAGGTTTTGGTGGCAGTTGCAGACTTTTTTATGTTCCTTTGAGCAAATGCAAAGGCATATTGCAGGTGCTTCCTTAGGTTCTCCACATATTGATGCGTATTGGCAGCATTTATCAAATTCTGGTCTGATGTACGGTACAGTAGATGCTGAGGTAGAACCATTCTTCTACCAGTTATCAATTCAAAAGGTGACATCTTAGTAGCACTACTTGGAGTTGCTCTTAATGCCATTAGGACTAGAGGTAATTTTACATCCCAGTCTTTACCTGTTTCATTCACAAACTTTTTGAGGATTTTTACAATGTACTGGTTGCAATGCTCTAAACCACCACTAATGCTCTGCATGCACTCTGGGAACAGGTGGGTCTCTAGGTTCACTAACAACCGGTGAGACCATCCCTCTCTCCAACCGTACAAGCTGTAGATGATACTCTCTCTCAGCCTGTCATTCAGCAGCCTGTCTTTCAGCTGCCAGAGACTCTCTCTCAGCTTCCCTAGCTGCCTGTCTCTCAGCTACTTCCACAGCCGCCTGTCTATCAGCTGCTTCCACAGTCACCTGTCTCTCATAAAATTTTGTAATCAGTTCCATGAGCAAACTTGCATCCACTGAGCCCATATGTTTCAGAACAGTTTGCAAATAACTGTCCAATGAATCCACAGATCCTGATGAATCGCTGACCACAGCTGCAGACACCTCTCCTGAGGCTCCAGCTGGTGTGGCTTGGCTGTTATCATATTCAAAAAGAGCTTGTATTAGTCCATCTTTGTTCTTTCCACGGGATGGGATATCACGCTCCTGGCATAACAGTGCCAACATCTCCTTAGTCTGCTCCTTATATATCTCCATAGTAAAAATAAAATAGAAAAGAAAAACAGAGAATAGGGAAGGGGACTGCTTGCAATGTGTGACTATATAATGCACTGAGTTTTAGCCTTTGGAAATTGTAAGAAACAATTTATTTTAGTACCGGGATTTTCACACTAGCAAATCCACGAGCACTAAAATTTAATAAAAAAAATGATCTACACCGCTGCCACCAATTTGTGATGACCAGGGTTATCCAACCCTGCGCCAGTCACTTATTTGGCACAGAAAGGGTTATCAGACCCCTTCTACTGTCACTATGTCACAATCTAGCCACGCCAGGCAAGCTTGTGATTTAGTTCAGTGGGTGCAAGGGTTAACAACACTCTTTAGTCTGTACTAGACATAAAAGAAATGCCCAAAACTCCCCTTCAATGCCACCCACACTAAACTAACTATAATATCTAGCTGCCACCACTTAAGATTATATGATATGGGAAATCTTAAGGGGACCCCAGATTTACACATTAACTCTTAGAATACAATTTAGCCAAAATAACCTAAAATATACAGTTCTAATACTCCAGTCCTTTCAGTAACATGGTTCAATTATTAGACAAAGGCCAACACTTAATAAAGGAATTATTTATTATGCCAAAAATATTATGCACAATGCATTATTCATAAAAAGTTGTTACAAATAAAATTACACACAACAAACAGGTTAAAATAAAATGAAGAAAATAACAAACCTAATACTTTCCTAGCTTATAAGTCAGCCCCAGGGAGATGGGCAAGAGAAGATGGTCACTCTCGCTGTAGCAGCCTCCCATGTAGAATGAACAATCTTATTGTTAAAACACAAGATTCTTATACATATTTTCCAGAGATCAAGTTGCCTGACCACACCCCCCTGGGCAGGGGCTAAGAAACCCCTTATCTTTTATGTCCTTCAATAAACTATAAGTCTTTGCCTAAACTTATAGAACACATCATAATTTCTGCTAGGTAAATCTATTTTCATATAAGCAGGCAGGCACTCTCTTAGTTTCATTGGGAGAGTCAATTTGATATCAAATATGACATGGTTGTCATATTTCCCTTCTTTTAATGTCATAACAGTTTTAAACACAGATATACCCATGTCCCTTTATTGACCTTATCAGTTTCTGTGACTGAGGCAGTCTGAGCCATAAAGCTCTATTCTGTGTATACTACAAAGTATTTATGAGGCTCCTGGCACTTCAAAGAAAACACCAACAAACCCAGGACACAGTTCTTATTTTGAAATAACAAATGTTTGTTAGCTCACAGGCTAAACAGAATTAATCCCTTAGCAGCTAAATCCTGAGGTATTCGTGACAATCTATTTCTGCGAGACACCACTGTCTCACTTTTTAAAAGAACACCTCCTAGTTCAGACACCCTTCCACTGGGTGGAGATCCAGACGGCTGAGGACATTTGCTTTGTAATTGATTACTCATGGAATATGAATCACTGATATTTTATAGTGATCCTGTTTGACCCACTTTAGAATGCAGGGCATTCCTAAAATACTAAGGAACTTTGAATTCCTCCCTCATGATTGATATGTGCCTCAGCCGTGACATTTGTCTGACTGGATTCTCAGAAATTATTTTTAATTGAGAAGAGGCCAACTCTCTAGAGCCTTGAAGATAGCACACAATTCCAGAATACTGATAGAACACTTCACCACCTGAGGAGACTAAACCATCTGAGCTCTTTAAGATGGCCAAAGATACGATGCTCATATGAATCACAGAATGATAATGTCTGCTACCAAAAGAGAAACTGTCTGGTCTTGAAGGCCAGTGAGATCCTTTGTGAGAGCTGAGTCTAATCTTCATTTTCCTGCTGTAATATCCTTAGTTGTAGAGGGTACAGATGAAATCTTGCAAATGGAGTCACATCAGAAGCTGCTACTATTAAGTCCATTACCTCCATGAACTAAGCAACTGTCATGGTTTGTAACTTCACATAAGCTGTTTTCAATTTTGACCATAAGAAACAGATGCATAGTTACTGAATCTATGACTGATCCTAAAAAGGAGATAAAAATTAACAAATAAAATATTGTAGGTATAAGATTCTATCAAATGGAGGGAACTACTGATAGAGCTTCCAGAACTTTTGTAAAGATTGTAGGTGATGTAGCTATCCTAAACAGAAGTGCTACTATAAATGGAAATGTTTGTCTAGAAAGGCAAACCTGAGAAAATAGAAATGATCTTTGTGAATGGGGATATGCAAGTAGGCGCCCTTCAAGTGCTGTCATAAACAGACCTTCATAAACCAAGGGTACAATAGTTTGCATTGTTTTCATCTTGAAGGTGGGAACTCATAAGAATTTGCTTAAGGTTTCTTATTCTGGAACTGAAATGATTACTCCCATATATACCAGGTGATGAACGCCTTATAAAAACATAAATTATGCTTACCTGATAATTTCATTTCCATCTTTATGGGAAGAGTCCACAGCTGCATTCCTTACTTGTGGGAAATACTGAACCTGGCCACCAGGAGGAGGCAAAGGCACTCCAGCCAAAGGCTTAAATACCACCCCCACTTCCTCATAACCCCAGTCATTATGCTGAGGGAACAAGGAATAGTAGGAGAAATATCAGGGTGAAAAAGGTGGCAGAAGAAAAAAATTCAAATTTAGGGCCGCCCATCGGAGAACACGGACGGGAGCTGTGGACTCTTCCCATACAGATGGAAATGAAATTATCAGGTAAGCATAATTTATGTTTTCCATCTTAATATGGGAAGAGTCCACAGCTGCATTCCTTACTTGTGGGAAACATATACCCAAGCTCTAGAGTACACAGAATGCTAACGGAAGGGAAAACAGAGAGGCGGACCCTAATCTGAGGGCACCACAGCCTGAAAAACCTTTCTCCCGAAGGCTGCTTCAGCAGAAGCAAAAACATAAAACTTGTAAAATTTTGGAAAAAGTATGTAAGGAGAACCAGGTAGCCACCTTACAAATCCGATCCATAAAGGCCTCATTTTTGAAGGCCCAAGAGGAAACCACTGCTCTCGTAGAATGAGCCGTAATCCTTAGAGGAGGCTTATGTCCCGCCGTTTCTATGCTAAACGGGTGACACTCCTCAGACAAAAAGATAAGGAAGTCAAAGAGGCCCTCTGACCCCTACGCTTTCCGGAAAAGAGAACAAGCAGAGAAAGAGGTTTCTCTAAATTCCTTTGTGGCCTGAAGATAGAACTTCAAGGCACAAACCACATCTAGGAATATGTTATAAACGTTCCTTCAACGAAGAAGGATTAGAACATAAGAAAGGAACCACAATCTCTTGATTGATGTTGCGAATTGACCCAACCTTAGGAAGAAAACCTAACTTGGTTCGTAGAACAGCCTTATTGGCATGAAAAGCCAGATAAGGAGGGATGCATTGCAAGGCAGCAATCACAGATACTCTGCGCGCAGAAGCAATAGCCAGTAGAAAGGAACCTTCCAAGACAACAATTTATTGTCTACTTCATGCATAGGCTCAAACAGAGCCCGTTGCAAAACCTTAAGGACAAGATTTAAACTCCAAGAAGGAGCCTTAGATCTAAACACAGGTCTGATCCCAGCAGAGCCTTAACAAATGGCTGCACATCTGGAAGCTCTGCAAATCTCTTGTGCAGTAACACAGACAGGGTCAAAAAGTGTCCCTTCAGGGGACTTGCAGAAAAGCCCTTTTCCAGTTCATCCTGGAGAACAGAATAAGTAGGTCCTCCACACCTTATGATAGATGTGACGAGCAACCAGTTTACGAGCTTGAATGAGAGTAAAAATAACTCTCTCAGAAAACCCTCTCTTGGCTAGGACTAAGCATTCAATCTCCACGCAGTCAGCCTCAGAGCATCTAGACATTGATGAACAAAGAGACCTTGGTCAGCAGATCTCTGCGACAAGGTAACTTCAATGGAGGAGATGATGACATCCTCACTAGATCCGCAAACCATATCCTTCGCGTCCAAGACGAAGCAGTCAGTATCACTGATGCCTGCTTGACTCAAGCCACTACACTAGGAAGTAATGGTAACGGCCGAAAAGGATAAATTGGATTGAACCTCCAAGGCACTGCTAATGCATCTGTTAGCTCCGCCTGAGGATCCCTGTACCTTGACCCCTATCTGGGTAGCTTGGTATTGAGAAGTTATAAGATCTTCCTCTTGCAAATGTCTGCAAACACTTGGGATTGAGAGACCATTCTCCCGGATGAAAGGATTGTCTGCTGAGGAAATCCACTTCCCAGTTGTCCACACCCGGAATGTGGATCGCTGACAGCGAACAAATGCAGGTCTCCCCCACACCAGAATCTGAAATACTTTCCTCAAAACTAGGGAGCTTCTCGTTCCCCCCGATGGTTGATGTAAGCCACCGAGGATATATTGTTTGATTGGAATCTGATTAACTGGGATGAACCCAGCAGAGGCCAAGCTTTCAGAGCATTGTAGATTGCCCAAAGATCCAAAATAAGATCAGGAGGGAGCTTTACCACCTGAGACCAGAGGTCCAGTGCCTTCCTGGTACCCCACACAGCTCCCCATCCTGACAGACCAGCAACCACAGTCACAATCATCCAGGAGGGTCTTGAGATGGGCATCCCTCAGGACAAGTGATCCGGACAAAACCACCAAGAGAGCGATTCTACCGATTGGTTGTCAAGAGAAATCTCTTCCTAGATCTGAATGATCGCCGTTCCACTAGTTTAGCATGCGCAGTTGCAACAGTCTGAGGTGAAACCTGGCTAAGGAAATGATGTCCAAGCTGGACACCAAGAGACCAATCACCTCCATACACTGAGCCACAGATGGCATTAAGGAGATCTGGATGGCAAGACATGTTGAAGCTAGCTTGCAACGTCTCTGATCTGTTAGAAATATTCTCATGTCTATGGAGACTATTATAGTACTCGAGGATTCTACCCTGGTGCATGATACAAGAGAACTCTCTCTAGATTATCTGCCATCCATGGGATCGAGGAAGACAGAAGAGATATTGTGAATGGTCCACTCTTCAAAAAAATTCTTTAGCTAGACCAAACAGAAGGGCAATAAACTGGAAGTGCTGGTCCAGGAATGCAAACCTTAGGAACTGGAAGTGGTCCTCGAGGATTGGTACGAGAAGGGAGCATCCTTCATATCTATCGTGGTCATGAACTACCCCTCTCAAAAGAGGGGAAGAATGGACCTTATTGTCTCCATCTTAAACAACAGGACATTTAAAAACCTGCTTAAAGGGACAGTCTACACCAGAATTGTTATTGTTTTAAAAGATAGATAATCCTTTTTTTACACATTCCCCAGTTTTGCATAACCAACACAGTTATATTTATATATGTTTTACCTCTGTGATTATCTTGTATCTGAGCCTCTGCAAACTGCCCCTTTTCAGTTCTTTTGACAGACTTGCAGTTTAGGCAATCAGTGATAGCTCCCAGGTAACTTCACGTGTATGAGCACAGTGTTATCTATGTGAAATTCATGAACTAACACCCTCTAGTGGTGAAAAACCTGTTAAAATGCATTCTTAAGAGGTGGCCTTCAAGGTCTAAGAAATTAGCATATGAACCTCCTAGGTTAAGCTTTCAGCTAAGAATACCAAGAGAACAAAGCAAAATTGGTGATAAAAGTAAATTGGAAAATTGTTTAAAATTACATCTGAATCATGAAAGTTTATTTTGGACTAGACTGTCCCTTTAAGCACTTTAGGTCCAGAATCAGATGGAAAGTTCCCTCCTTCTTAGGGACCACTAAAAGGTTTGAATAGTATCCCAAACCTCTCACTGTAATAGGCACTGGGACAATAACTACTAGAGGACAGATCCCGTACACACCCCAGAAAGGCTTCCCTCCTTTCTGGTCAGGAAGACAGGAGGAATCTGCCCTTGGGTGACTGAGACTTAAAACCTATCTTGTAACCCTGAGCTATGACCTCCAGGACCCATGAATCCTGCATGACTCTGAGCCAAGCGACTGAAAGGAGCGACATACTGCCCCCTACACGATCCAGAAGAGGACCGGGGACCGTCCATTCATGCAGATGTAGACTTGAGGGCTTCTTGCTCCTCTTGGATTTATTCCAGGACTGAGCCAGCTTCCAAGAGCTCTTGGTTTGCTCTGGCTTAGTGGAGGACTGCTGACATGGCCTTTATCAGAACGAAAATCTTCCCTTAGATTAGTTCATATACTCTTGTGGTAAGAGGGCACCCTTGCCCCCTGTGACAGTGGAGATAATTTGAGTCCAGGTCTGGACCAGACAAAATCATTCCTTTAAAGGGAGGGAAGAAGTCTAGACTTAGAAATCATATCCGCAGATTCCATGACTTCAACCAGAGCCCGATGGGCCTGAACAGAAAAAGCTGAAGCCATAGCATTCAAGTGAATAAACTTATTTGGTTGGGAGTGAATAGTGCGCTGGAACTGTCAAATCCCAAACTCCCTATAAATATAAGCTCCTTCCAGCTTATATATATGTAAATACTTAGAGAAATTTGTATGGATATAGGGGCGTGATACACTTAAGGGATATGGTTTAGATTTGTAGGTTACAGAATTTTCAATATATTACTCAATAGTACAAATGTTTAGTGAGTCCAATTTGACCGGTGTATATAAGTGCAAAGAAAAAGTTATGAAACTTAATTATGTGAATATAACCACGTATGCAGAAAAAAATAAACCATTTATAGGTAGTACCTTTTCAAATATTATACTGCTATTTATAGGTGTATTGAAAAAAAGATTAGCAAAAATTGCCTAGGTTTTTATGTAAGTGACGGCGTGTTGCCTATTGAAGAGCCTAAGTGATTCAAAAGAGATGTGTCTCTAATCCATAAGAGTGCGCAATTCTGTAGATTTTCTATGTGAAAGATTTTTAGTGAAAATAATTTTGTGTAGTTACTAATGTAGATTTCTTATAGTGTACAATCAACTAGAGATTATATTGAAAATTAATATTATGTAGGTGCTATATAGCTAAATACATGAAATGATTTATAAACGCATGTAAAAAAACAATTTAAGACAATAATAACTGTCTTTAGATAGTGAGATGCTATGTGCTATGCACGCGGTAAAAGTGCATAGCACTAAGAGCGGTACGAAGTAAATTATAAGCAGAAAACTATTACTCCAACTGCTTTGAGTTTAACAATCTGTATATAAAAATAGGAGCCATTCCAAGCCATATAGACATTTTGAGTTCTCTTCATTCTGGGATCTTAGAACGGACTTTCTGCCAATTTTAACTTATGTTCATTTTTAGTTACGTGCATTAGTTTTGAATTCACAGGGTCACTATATGTTTATTTGTTTATCTGAATACATAAATCTGGGAGACGTCCCAGAGATACATTGACAAAAAGTGGTAATTACCAAGTATGAGGAATATGTTTTTAGCAATACGTTTTAAATAAATTTTATGTTAATTCTATCTCACTATCTAAAGACAGTTATTATTGTCTTAAATTGTTTTTTTACATGCGTTTATATATCATTTCATGTATTTAGCTATATAGCACCTACATAATATTAATTTTCAATATAATCTCTAGTTGATTGTACACTATAAGAAATCTACATTAGTAACTACACAAAATTATTTTCACATAGAAAATCTACAGAATTGCGCACTCTTATGGATTAGAGACACATCTCCTTTGAATCACTTAGGCCTAGATTTGGAGTTTGGCGTCAGCCGTGAAAACCAGCGTTAGAGGCTCCTAACGCTGGTTTTAGGCTACCTCCGGTATTTGGAGTCACTCAAAATAGGGTCTAACGCTCACTTTTCAGCCGCGACTTTTCCATACCGCAGATCCCCTTACGTCAATTGCGTATCCTATCTTTTCAATGGGACCTTTCTAACTCCGGTATTTAGAGTCGTGTCTGAAGTGAGCGTTAGACATCTAACGACAAAACTCCAGCCGCAGGAAAAATGTCAGTAGTTAAGAGCTTTCTGGGCTAACGCCGGTTTATAAAGCTCTTAACTACTGTACTCTAAAGTACACTAACACCCATAAACTACCTATGTACCCCTAAACCGAGGTCCCCCCACATCGCCGACACTCTATTAATTTTTTTTAACCCCTAATCTGCCGACCGCCACCTACGTTATACTTATGTACCCCTAATCTGCTGCCCCTAACACCGCCGACCCCTATATTATATTTATTAACCCCTAATCTGCCCCCCACAACGTCGCCGCCAGCTACCTACACTTATTAACCCCTAATCTGCCGACCGCAAAGCGCCGCCACCTACGTTATCCTTATGTACCCCTAATCTGCTGCCCCTAACACCGCCGACCCCTATATTATATTTATTAACCCCTAATCTGCCCCCCTCAACGTCGCCTCCACCTGCCTACACTTATTAACCGCTAATCTGCCGAGCGGACCGCACCGCTACTATAATAAAGTTATTTACCCCTAATCCGCCTCACTAACCCTATAATAAATAGTATTAACCCCTAATCTGCCCTCCCTAACATCGCCGACACCTAACTTCAATTATTAACCCCTAATCTGCCGACTGGAGCTCACCGCTATTCTAATAAATGTATTAACCCCTAAAGCTAAGTCTAACCCTAACACTAACACCCCCCTAAGTTAAATATAATTTACATCTAACGAAATTAATTATCTCTTATTAAATAAATTATTCCTATTTAAAGCTAAATACTTACCTGTAAAATAAATCCTAATATAGCTACAATATAAATTATAATTATATTATAGCTATTTTAGGATTAATATTTATTTTACAGGCAACTTTGTAATTATTTTAACCATGTACAATAGCTATTAAATAGTTAACACAATTACAAAATTACCTGTAAAATAAATCCTAACCTGTTACAATTAAACCTAACACTATACTATCATTAAATTAATTAAATAAAATACCTACAATTACCTACAATTAAACCTAACACTACACTATCAATATTCTATCAGCCAATAGGATTCTATCAGCCAATCGGAATTAAGGTAGGAATATTCTGATTGGCTGATGGAATCAGCCAATCAGAATCAAGTTCAATCCGATTGGCTGATCCAATCAGCCAATCAGATTGAGCTCGCATTCTATTGGCTGATCGGAGCAGCCAATAGAATGCGAGCTCAATCTGATTGGCTGATTGGATCAGCCAATAGAATGCAAGCTCAATCTGATTGGCTGATTGGATCAGCCAATCGGATTGAACTTGATTCTGATTGGCTGATTCCATCAGCCAATCAGAATATTCCTACCTTAATTCCGATTGGCTGATAGAATCCTATCAGCCAATCGGAATTCGAGGGACGCCATCTTGGATGACGTCCCTTAAAGGAACCTTCATTCTTCAGTTGGACGTCGCCGGATGAAGATGGGTCCGCGTCGGAGGTCTTCAGGATGCAGCCGGTCCTCATCGGATGAAGATAGAAGATGCCGCTTGGAAGATGATGGTTGCCGGTCCGGATCTACTCTTCTTCCCGGATAGGATGAAGACTTTGGAGCCACTTCTGGACCTCTTCAGCCACCGGATGATGGATCGCCAGCCCCCGCTTGGGTTGGATGAAGATTTTGGAGCCAGGACAGATCGGTGATACCTGGTGAGGTGAAGACAAGGTAGGATGATCTTCAGGGGCTTAGTGTTAGGTTTATTTAAGGGGGGTTTGGGTTAGATTAGGGGTATGTGGGTGGTGGGTTGTAATGTTGGGGGGGTATTGTATGTTTTTTTTACAGGCAAAAGAGCTGAACTTCTTGGGGCATGCCCCGCAAAGGGCCCTGTTCAGGGCTGGTAAGGTAAAAGAGCTTTGAACTTTAGTAATTTAGAATAGGGTAGGGCATTTTTTATTTTGGGGGTCTTTGTTATTTTATTAGGGGGCTTAGAGTAGGTGTAATTAGTTTAAAATTGTTGTAATATTTTTCTTATGTTTGTAAATATTTTTTTATTTTTTGTAACTTAGTTCTTTTTTATTTTTTGTACTTTAGTTAGTTTATTTCATTGTAGTTATTTGTAGGAATTGTATTTAATTTTTTTTTTTTATTTTTTTTTTTATTTTTTTTTTTAAATAGTTTTTTATTGAAGTCATAAACAAATATAACAATAATGAAACGTCCAACAATAATAACAAAGGAGAATAGTACAATACTAATACCATGATCTTGCCAGATAAACAATACTAGATATGCCCACATTGTATAGATTCAAAAATATAAAGAGTAATACTCTATGGTGAGAGGTAAAAGAATGGAGAAGCTATAGCTGGTTAGTGTTATGAAGGAGCATGGAGGTTTACTAGGCACTAAATCTAAACAGAAGGGGCATATAAATCCCGTTTATTAAAGGTATTAGTAAAGATTTTGGACTATCCAGATTGAGACCTCAGTTTTTATTTTTTTATATGGTATGTAGACTAGAAGTGACCCAACCTTGTGATGGATAAATACACCATAAGTTATTAATTTAGAAAATATGAAAGCAAGGAAGGGTTGGTTTTATGGGGGTAGAGGGAGGGGGGAAATAGAGTATATTCTCCACATTATCCTGAAAAGCGTTTGTAGTATAATATAAACTAGTAAAGTAAGATAAACATGGATTGGCTTGTGTTTGGCCACTTATGGGCCAATTTAGCGGGGAGGGGGATAAGGGGACGCAGCGGGCAAGAGCCGCTCAAAGTGGAGTGGGGAGGGGAATGGGGGGCGGAGCCAAATAGGGCATGAGAGCAGGTATGGAAAGCCTTATTGGATGGATATAAGGGTGGACTTCACAGGGAGGGCTTGTTATTTACATGACTATTGGGAAGGGCATAGCTCCATCAAAGCGGAGTAATTATCTAAATATAGAGTTATGCTTATATAAAGAGAAAGTTATGACAAATGCGTAGAATATGCAACCAGAACAAAACCAGAGCTCAATTATGGGAGGTAAGGGGCCTCACTAATCACTCTGTAGTATTATGTGGAGAGGGGGGCTGTAAAATGTTCGGGATATAGGGAATCTCCGGATGAGCCCCTCTCCTAGGGAAGTGTCATCTATAGACGAAGCTGGAAAAAGGAGTGGGGGTATGACCCGCCGGCAATAAGCTCCGGCGGGAAAGGGAGGAGAGAGGCTTATCATGGACGAAGTATAAGAGGGGGGGAGATGGAGGAGGGGATGAAGGGCGGAGCCGGTCGGGATGTCAATCTTGAATTAACTATGATCGGGACCCTAAGTGAGCGTTAGTTTGAATTGCCAAGTAGACAGAGTATAAATTGGAATACTCAATTAAAGGGATATAGTGGCGAACTTTCATTAGTCTCGTTATGACCTGTAGGTAGAGCTTAAAATACCAGAATGAATCTTAGTACATGAAGTATGAGGACTAGAGTAAAATTAAACACCCAATACAACGATGTCATGACTAACAGTAGGGGTTGACTTTCTATAGATAAAATGGAAAGGGGTGACTCCCATCAATATTAAGAGGGGTGGGGGACATTAGTATATATGAAACATAAGAGATTTCTAGAGGAGCTCCACCCCTAGGGGTTTCCCAGCTATAGGCAGTGTGGGAAAAAGGCATAGGGGTATGACCCGCAGGCAGTCAGTACCGGCGGGAAAGGGAGGGGAGGAGCCCAACTGAGACAGATAATTTTACATAAATATGGAACTCAACATATGCAATGTCATATCCTAGAGACATAGATACAATAAAGCATAAACATAACGTATTTCCATGTACAGTTATAAGAGCAAAGAGTATTAAATACATTAAATGAACCCACTAGCGCCCAAACATAAACACATCTCTGCGGGCGAATGAGAAAGCAAACTATATCTGTATCTTAGCTAGCTGGAGTAAAAAATTTTAAGTGAACATTAACTTTTGAGAATAATTCTTGGGGGCTTTGTACTAATAATACCAGGGGGGGTGCATAGGGCTAGATAAGTATGAATTGACGATCCTATAGTAGTCTAAAACTCTCTCACCGAGATTGTCCTGTCAGAGTAAAATGGCTATTGAAGTATATTCAATTTACCCCCTTTGCAGAAATAAAGTGTGTAGTGAGATTTAGATAAACATTCAATATACTTAGTTAAACAAAGCCCCAGTACAATAACTAGACACCAGCGAGCTGTTTATCTAAAAGGGGTTTGTATTAAAATCCTGCTTTGCTAGTGTATCCAAAATAAAAACCACTTTAATTAGCTCCCTTTTTGAGTTATTATTATAACTAACAATTATTGTTGGAAGAAATATAGTCTCTGTGTATCTGGGGAGTCTTGATATAAGTATAACCTATCCGTATATATCTTTGGGTATCTGGATTAACTATGTAAAGTTTAGTCAGCAGAGGAGCAAATAGATACGATAACATAAGAAAATCAAACATAAGCTAGAGCTATAGTTAGCCTATTCTTAAACTTGACCTGTAGTACAATAGAAACATTACACACAAATGCATAATACATGTATTCTGCGATAGTAGTCTGTATCTGCGTCATGCTGGAGGGGCAGGCAATATAAAGAACCTAATATGGAGTTCTCTGATGGCATAAATCCTATGTAGAGGAAGGTTAGTAGAAATAAAAGTAACTAGGAAACTCTTAATAAAACGAGCTGGTAGATAAATTAGATGAGCCCTGCGTAAAGATGTACATTGGATATATCTCAACTGGTCACATTTCTGTTAGCTAGTGCATGTATATAAACACTAGACCATAACTTTCAAAACCCATATATGTAGCAGGGGTCAATATTCATAAGCAGATGACCCAAGTATAAGTAGATAGTGAGAGTCTTTAGCTTCAAAAGGTCCTGCCGGGAGGTAGGATATGGTGGTGTGACACAGTTCTGGTTCCAAAGTTAGCATTTATATACATAACCGGGATCAGCATACTTGGAGAAATAACTCAAATATCAATAAATAGCAAGTGTCTTAAGCTGCAGGTTCCCTAGTGGGAGGTATTAAATGGTGAGATGAACATTACCAGTTCCAATTTCAGCATT
This sequence comes from Bombina bombina, assembly GCF_027579735.1. NCBI lineage: Eukaryota > Metazoa > Chordata > Amphibia > Anura > Bombinatoridae > Bombina > Bombina bombina. The sequence goes on from NC_069502.1 coordinate 494,937,062, forward strand.
GGCAGAGCAGGAGTCCGAGTGGTGGAAAATAGACTAACCGATTCCCTCTCTCAGTAAAGTTAAAGAAGGTAGGGTGATGTGTACCTCTATGTGAGCTTGTCCGGCATAACTGATGAGGCATATTCTATCAGCAAACATATAGTAGGCGTGTGAGACTCTGTCCGTTTTCGTGGAGATCCAAGTAAAGCTCATGTTATGTATGTTATGAGGGGCCGAAGTATGTCCCGGTCTTATGCGCTGTGCGGAGCCCTCTCTATCAGCTACCTCCTTAACATCATAACCTCCGATTACCTGGAGTTTTGCATCCAGTTGGGCAGCAGCATGTTGTTCCGTGCCTACCGGGGAGCTACAACGCCACCGCAGTGCTTTTCCATTAGTAAGGGTTTCCTCCGCACTCATGGGCTGTGTAGGTAAGTCACTACTTTCTTCTTCGTTTTCGTGTTGTTCTATTGCACTGGCGGTTTCTTGTCTGATTCTCTGGGCCACCGAGTTAACGGGGCTGTATTCAGGCATCGGGCTTTCCAATAGTTGGAGGAGCTGGTGTCTCATGCTGCTAAAATGGTGATCGAGCAGTAATTGCACACTAGCCTCCCACTTGTCCACCATGTGCATAGGTCCTGCGGTAGTCAGGGACATGATGACTGTGTGCCGTGTGTGTAAGTCCGCTCCGTCTGTTATAAAGGGTATTTTAGAGACTCCCTTGCTTTTGGCTACTTCACGAGCTGAGTGTATCTGCATGTAAGGTCGTCCCGCATCAGCCGATACTAAAGATTACCCGACATTCAGGTTCTCTATGAGAGCAAAGATGGCCGCTCCTAGTATCTCGGATCAGTCGGGCAAATAGAAAAGTGACAAAAATGTCTGCCAAGATTGTCTTGCTGCTAATCCCTTCAGTAAGCAGGCTCCGCAGTCTCCAGGGTCATCACAACAGGCAGTTAGAGAAGTCTGAGCGGCCGCAAGATTAATTTTTATGTTAAAAGTTTCAGGAGCTATTGTGATGTGCGACCGCTCAGTCCCTCAGTCGGCTCCGCCCCCTGTATTTAATTTATTTATTGATAGTGTAGTGTTAGGTTTAATTGTAGGTAATTGTAGGTATTTTATTTAATTAATTTAATGATAGTATAGTGTTAGGTTTAATTGTAACTTAGGTTAGGATTTATTTTACAGGTAATTTTGTAATTATTTTAACTAGGTAACTATTAAATAGTTCTTAACTATTTAATAGCTATTGTACATGGTTAAAATAATTACAAAGTTGCCTGTAAAATAAATATTAATCCTAAAATAGCTATAATATAATTATAATTTATATTGTAGCTATATTAGGATTTATTTTACAGGTAAGTATTTAGCTTTAAATAGGAATAATTTATTTAATAAGAGATAATTAATTTCGTTAGATGTAAATTATATTTAACTTAGGGGGGTGTTAGTGTTAGGGTTAGACTTAGCTTTAGGGGTTAATACATTTATTAGAATAGCAGTGAGCTCCGGTCGTCAGATTAGGGGTTAATAATTGAAGTTAGGTGTCGGCGATGTTAGGGAGGGCAGATTAGGGGTTAATACTATTTATTATAGGGTTAGTGAGGCGGATTAGGGGTTAATACCTTTATTATAGTAGCGGTGCGGTCCGCTCGGCAGATTAGGGGTTAATAAGTGTAGGCAGGTGGGGGCGACGTTGTGGGCGGCAGATTAGGGGTTAATAAATATAATATAGGGGTCGGCGGTGTTAGGGGCAGCAGATTAGGGGTACATAAGGATAATGTAAGTAGCGGCGGTTTACGGAGCGGCAGATTAGGGGTTAAAAATAAAATGCAGGTGTCAGCGATAGCGGGGGCGGCAGATTATGGGTTAATAAGTGTAAGGTTAGGGGTGTTTAGACTCGGGGTACATGTTAGGGTGTTAGGTGCAGACTTAGGAGGTGTTTCCGCATAGCAAACAATGGGGCTGCGTTAAGAGCTGAACGCGGCTTTTTTGCAGGTGTTAGGTTTTTTTTCAGCTCAAACAGCCCCATTGTTTCCTATGGGGGAATCGTGCATGAGCACGTTTTTGAGGCTGGCCGCTTGCGTAAGCAACTCTGGTATCGAGAGTTGAAGCTGCGTTAAAAATGCTCTACGCTCCTTTTTTTGGAGCTTAACGTAGCCTTTATGTGGACTCTCAATACCAGAGTTATTTTTATGGTGCGGCCAGAAAAAAGCCGGCGTTAGATTTTCGGGTCGTTACCGACAAAACTCCAAATCTAGCCGTTAGGCTCTTCAATAGGCAACACGCCGTCACTTACATAAAAAACTAGGCACTTTTTGCTAATCTTTTTTTCAATACACCTATAAATAGCAGTATAATATTTGAAAAGGTACTAATAAATGGTTTATTTTTTTTCTGCATACGCGGTTATATTCACATAATTAAGTTTCATAACTTTTTCTTTGCACTTATATACACCGGTCAAATTGGACTCACTACACATTTGTACTATTGAGTAATATATTGAAAATTCTGTAACCTACAAATCTAAACCATATCCCTTAAGTGTATCACGCCCCTATATCCATACAAATTTCTCTAAGTGAATAAACTGCCTAATAGCAGTACAGATAAAAGAATTAACAACCCTCAAGGCCGTAAATCTTTTCTGAGTAACGTTGAGGGGATCCTCCGCCCCAATCAAATCCTATAAGGAGTCACACCAGAAAATAGTTTCTCCAGTAACTGCTGCAACAGCTGCCGCCGGTTGAAACAAATATCCCGTATGTTGAAACATCTTTCTTAACAGAGTTTCAATCTTTTATTCATGGGCTCTTCAAATGAAGAACTATCCTCAAGCGGGATAGTAGTACGTTTAGCAAGGGTGAAGATAACGCCATCCCATTTAGGGATGGACCTCACAACTCCATTGAGAGTCCAGGACCAGGGACAATTTGTTGAAAGGAGAAGAGGGGGAAAAGGAATCCAATCCTGTCCCATTCATTCTTAATCGCCATCTAACAGGAGCAGGGAAGGATAAGGTACCACCCTGTCCTCAAACTCTATTCAATTTAGCAATTAAAGGCTCATCATGCAATTTGGCCTCTGGAACCTCTGAATTCGCCAAAAACTTCCTTTAGAAGAAAGCGCAAATTCCTAAACTAAAGCCTGGTTCCTCCGCAGCCGGAGGTTTAGAGGCAGCAGATACCGACCCAGAATGTTCATACTCTGAACTCTCAGAAAGAACATCCTCAGATAACCCTCAGTTAAATCCAATAAATTATCTGATGTACTATGGGAAGGAGTGCAATATGTAACCTTTCGCTTGCGCTTAACAGGGCGAGGTAAAGCATTAAAGGCCGCAGACACCGCTGTCTGAACTGCACAGTAACGTCTGGTGAGAAAAGGCCCCCTCCAGATGGAGGATCAGCAATGCTACAGGAAAACTGCATGTGTAGAGATATAAGAATGTAGGGTACGCACCTCACTGGATGACAACTCCTCAGAGGTGGACGGCTCTGTGGTATCAAACATGTTTGATATTATCACATTATCAAGGCATAGGCAACATAATTGAGAGGGTGGAACTAAGGCCTCCTCACCATATAAATAGGAATTACTCATTAGGAATAGAGGGAGTGCCCTCTAAAGTAACAGAATCCTCCATCGCTATTGCAATAACCGGAGAACTAGAGAAATAAAACATCTTATTTTATAAAAAAAACAGCACCCTTATACCCCAATGGCTGGGGCACTCACAACCTCCTATGACCTAGACAGTACAGAGATTTATGACTCCTCTCTGATAGACACCCGGTCAGGAAAAAGGGAATAAATCACATGGTGCACAAAGCAGGACCGTCCCTGCTATGAGAAAGCGCGCCAAGCTTGTAAGCTGCATGGCTCTCAAAGTGAAAGTGAAACCTGTATATTCCATAACAGCCTATGAGCCCATAACATCTCATTATAAAAGCAGCATAAAATCAAATAAACATATAAGATTATTCCCCATGTTCAATAATCACCCTAGGGAGATATTAACCCTTGATTCTAGACAAAGAATTATAGTGTTCTGCACCTCATGACAAGACCGCACAAGCTCACTGGAGGTGAACAATAGCCCAACACAATCGTTCCTAATATAAATATACAAAGTGCAAAGTAGGAGCGCCATCTTCATAAGAAGAGTGGCTTAAGTGCTGCCTATCTATATGCAAGTGTAACTTTATATAGAACATGCATATAGTACCTGGCAATATGCCTGACCATGTGCAGTTACAGGATGCGCACATTGGGGCCTATCTATCAAGCTCCGGATAGAGCTTGAGGCCCCGTGTTTCTGGCGAACCTGCAGGCTCGCCAGAAACACCAGTTATGAAAAGGCCGCTGCTCCATAACCTGCAGGCTCACCAGAAACACCAGTTATGAAAAGGCCTCTGCTCCATAACCTTCAGGCTCACCAGAAACACCAGTTATGAAAAGGCCGCTGCTCCATAACCTGCAGGCTCACCAGAAACACCAGTTATGAAAAGGCCGCTGCTCCATAACCTGCAGGCTCACCAGAAACACCAGTTATGAAGCAGCGGTCTAAAGACCGCTGCTCAATAACCTGTCCGCCTGAGCAGGTGGACAGACATCGCCGCAATTCAACCCGATCGAGTACGATCGGGTTGATTGACACCCCCCTGCTGGCAGCCGATTGGCCGCGAGTCTGCAGGGGGCGGCGTTGCACCAGCAGCTCTTGTGAGCTGCTGGTGCAATGTTGAATACGGAGAGTGTATTGCTCTCCGTATTCAGCGAGGTCTGGCGGACCTGATCCGCACTGTCGGATCAGGTCCGCCAGACTTTGATAAATAGAGGCCATTATATCAGTTAAATTCAATTATAACTGTTATATTCAATTATAAGCAAGAGCATGTGCTTGAGAAACTTATTAAACAAAAAGTTATACACAAATCAACAGAAGGTGCAAAATCAAAAGATTTAAAAAATTAAACAATAGAGAAATAAATCATAAAGGCTCCACTGTGTGCGATCGTGCACAGTGTGTTAGAAATAATAGGTGGTTTGTGAAATAAATGTGACTAATCTAGAAGTCAAAACATTATAGCTACTTGTATATAAAAAAGTAACATATACAAAAGGAAAGAAAAGGAGTGCCTTAGGGCTTCTTTGTAGTAATGTGATAAATGCAACACTGTCTATTGTAGGTCACTGCATGTGCTAACAAACATATAATGTTATCAGAAATATAATGTTATAGGAAATATAATGTTATAGGAAATAGTGGCTAATAAGAGCTGAGATGAGAATAGAAAGTCGAAAAATAATAAGGCGTGATGTCTAAAAGAGTGTAATGTCTCTCGATCTAATATTGAATAATTGAGAATATCAGTCTTGGCAGATATCTGATAAACATACAACTAGTAATACAATATCTGATAAACATACAACTAGTAATACAATAGTTTACTCTTAACCCTTTATTAGATAAAATGCAGAATGAGTATGATATATCTCGTATGTCTCATATAAACATATTGATGTAGTCAAACATATTAGATTGTAATAGCATACAGTAATATAACAAAGCATATAAAAATGTGATAATTATTGCTGCAGCAATAAAAACGACTCTGAGCGTAAAAAAATCCAAATGCAACAATAAAAAATATAAAAATGCCAAGGAACCGCCATCTTTCCCGGGCAGAGCTAGAGAGACAGAGGGGTTGAGCCGCTGGGAGACACACAATCAGCCTCCATCCGCCCAGTAGATCGCCTTTAAATCCCGCTAGCTAACGCCATGGATGACCGAGATGATCTAGTGTATCAAGCCAAATTGGCAGAACAGGCCGAAAGATATGACGAAATGGTTGAGTCCATGAAGAAAGTGGCAGGAATGGATGTGGAATTGATGGTAGATGAAAGAAACTTGCTCTCTGTAGCATATAAAAATGTGATTGGAGCTAGAAGAGCGTCCTGGAGAATAATAAGCAGCATTGAACAGAAAGAGGAGAACAAAGGAGGAGAAGATAAACTTAAAATGATCAAGGATTATCGGACAACTGTTGAAAGTGAATTGAAATCCATCTGTAATGACATACTGGATGTACTGGACAAACACCTCATTCAAGCTGCAAATAGTGGAGAATCCAAGGTTTTTTACTATAAAATGAAAGGCAGAATTTGCTGTAGGAAATGACAGGAAGGAGGCTGCGGAGAACAGTTTGGTAGCTTATAAAGCTGCAAGTGATATTGCAATGACAGAACTTCCTCCAACACATCCCATTCGTTTAGGTCTTGCGCTTAATTTCTCTGTGTTCTACTATGAAATTCTTAATTCTCCTGACCGTGCCTGCAGGTTGGCAAAAGCAGCATTTGATGATGCTATTGCAGAACTGGATACACTGAGTGAAGAAAGTTACAAAGACTCCACACTTATCATGCAATTGTTACGTGATAACCTGACACTATGGACTTCAGATATGCAGGGTGATGGTGAGGAACAGACTAAAGAAGCACTGCAGGATGTGGAAGATGAAAATCAGTGAGACCTTTAAAAGCCAAGAAGAGACCCTCTATAACCAACATCCCCTTCCTTCCAAATATCCCGTCTCACTCTGAGGACCCTCAAAATTTGACTTTTTCACTGGTTCTCAGGATTTATGTTCCTGCCCAGTTGGGTGTATCATTTTTACACAGTTTCTATACTATCCCATCCTCCCCCTGGCAACTTACCGGGAACTATTGAGTCCTGGGAGAGGGAACTAGGAGTCATCATCCTACCTCATACAGCAACCTCAATTTTTATTAACACCAAATCTTCTTCATCCTCAGCAGCTCTGCTGGAGATGAACTATAAAATCCTCCATAACTGGTACCTCACCCCCAGACGCTTGCATAAATTATACCCCACAACAAGTAACCGTTGCTGGCGCTGTGGCCACGTCGGCAGTGGAATGGGCCACATGTGGTGGTGGTGCAACAGCATAAACTCATATTGGAGAGCCCTCATAGGGGAAATTGAAAAAATCTTCCAGTTTACATTACCACTAGACCCGCTAGTATTTCTCTTAAACAAACATATTAAGCTCCCCTCTAAAGCCCACAGCATCCTGTTACGCATACTTACAAATAGCGCCAAATCCCTCATCGCTAAATCCTGGAAATCACAGGATCCACCAAATTTAATACTATGGAGACTCAAAGTCACTGACCTTATAGAATTGGAAGAGTATAGATCATTTAGGCTAGATTCCAGGGACATATTTCTCATTGCCCAAGATATGTGGACACAATATTTGAAAACAGTAACATCAGTCAGTGAATTACCCCTGCAAACGTAGTTATTTCCCTGTGAATATATTAATTCTCATAGTGTTATCCATATAGGAGATCACCTACCCCTTCTTACTACTTCAGCTGGTACATCTCAACTCAATCCAATTTAACTCAATTGTATTGCATTTTATTTTACTTGAATTCTCTCATTTTCTTTATGTTTCCCCCTCCCCTCTCTCTGGCCGTTAAGGCCACTCCCTGTTTAGTTTAAAATTATTCTTTTAACCATTAAGTGAATGATTAATGTTGTTAAATGGAAACGGTCATTATGTTACATTCAAGAATGTTGTATTTCTTATATCTTGACTAATCCTTGTTCTATGTTTGCTAAACTATTTCAATAAAAAAGAACTTGGAATAAAAAATATAAAAATGCCAAATGGAGAGAACAAAAAGTTCTCAACAAATCCAAATGCTGAAGGCTGATCTTTAGTAGAGAATCAAGGGTAATTTGGATCCGGAGACCTAAAAGGAAACAAGAAATACAACCAGAAGTCTGCTACTAGGACAAAGCTCGTAAATGGAAATGTGCTCACCATATGTCATGCTGGTATGTCAAATGGGGGTCTATATACGCGTTTCGGCTTGGAGGGGCCCCTCCCTTGATATAGGCCCCTACAGATAAAAGGAGTCACACTGTGACCCTTTCTTCTTGCGTTATCATACATGTATAAAATATGAAACAATCTTTTCAAAATCTATGCCGTGGAACAGGAACACGGCCCTTCAAGTGTGACAGATAGTAGCATCGCTTCTGACATGGACTTGAGTGAAGAAAGCAGGCAGCGAAACTCAGCGTTGATTGCCTATGGAGCTGTTAATATGAGTCGGGATGGTTTTGCAGAAAGACTCTCCCTGCATCTCCGGACTCTAACTTTAATCCATGCTCTCACTGAGAGGCTGACAGGACTATTTAAAACTCCTGTCCCATCTCGAAGAGTACTACCCTCCATAAGAGACTACTCCGAAATCTTCTAACACTTCTCTGCCAACCTCCTGTGATGAAAGGCAAAGAATGACTGGGGTTATAAGGAAGTGGGGGAGGAATTTAAGCCTTTGGCTGGGGTGTCTTTGCCTCCTCCTGGTGGCCAGGTTCAGTATTTCCCACAAGTAAGGAATGCAGCTGTGGACTCTTCCCATATAAAGATTGAAAATGCTTTTGCCTTTACCTGACCCTTGGGAACAAGGGACTGGTAGAATCTTTCTTGAGAAGGTCTCAATCAAAAACCTATTTTGTGTCCCTGAGATACAATGTATAGCACCCAATGATCTTGAACAGACTGAGACCAAGCTTCCCAAAAAAATGTTCAATCAGCCCTCTACCAGAACCAAGTCTGACTAGAAGAGGAAGTTTTTAAATCTCTGTACTGACTGAAAGGATGGAAAAGACCAGCAAACCTATTGTTGCCCTTTGTTGGTCTTTTTGTCCTGAGATAAAGATCTTCCATTGTAATGGGAAGGACAAAAGACTGCCCTTTAGATACCATACTTAAGCTGCATTCTTGGATTTAAAACAGATAGCTCTACAATTGCATCACACATAAAATTGTTAGTAGATTTAATTATTTTTAAAAACCCATGAATTTCCTCTAACAAAATCTCATAATGTGAATTTCCTCTAACAAAATCTCATAATGTGTCACAACATAATGTGATGGCAACAACAACACAGGCAATGTTACTCTCCAGCCTAAAAAGTAAAAAGACCTGCCTGATGAAAGAATTTTCCATAAATTTCCAATTTCCTATCCATAGGACCTTTCAATTAAGTGCTATCCTCCAAAGGAATGGTAGTTCACTTAGTGAGAGTGGACATAGCCTCATCAACCTTGGGGATAGTTTGCCAAAGTTCTACATTCATGGTAGTGACAGGAAATATCTTTTTGAATCCCAGATTTATTTAATTCCTTGGAAATCACTTCTGAAATCACTTCTTGAACAGGAAAGACCTCCAATGTCTTAGAAGGAAGTTTAAATAATATTTGTTTTTACTGACATTTCTTCAGAAGATTCAGATTGCAGTAAAACATCATGTAGTAAGGTGTGTAAATGTTCCATTCTGAAAATGAAAGATGCATTTTCTGATTCTAGACTCTATAGAAGGATCCTGACTGGCCAACAAGATCTCACCATCTGACAAGATGTCAGAATCTTCAATATTAGTGTCCTTAACCAGGCATATAGGAGTAGTACCCCTGCAAGAGGTGCCTGAAGAACTAAACCCCACAGAGCTATCACGCTCTGCTGGTAAGCACCTACAATTGTCTAAAGGAGGAATGGAAGCCAATACCTCATAAATAGTTGAACAAACATATTCTTTAAAATCAGGGGAGACGCAAGTGCAAGCTAGCACAAATAATCAGCACTTCAAACATAATAAATAACTTCACACCAGAACATTAAAAGTACCCAAATTAGCTCACAATATAAAATGTCCCACAAAACCTGTGAATGATGAACTGTCTGAGCAAAGGTGATATATCCCCTAGCTATGCAATAGATCTAAAAAGTGAGTGCAAACACCTACTTACCTGACCACACTCTACTGTGCTTACCCAGCTGCAAGAGACCTCCTTCCAGTAGAAGAGCCTATCCTGTGTAGTATGCACACTAACACAGGATCTGGATCAGGAGTATTAGACGATGCTAAAAGGGGGAGGCTGAAGGATAAATCCCAACAACATCTCAGGCAAGCTAGTGACAAACTCCTAGAAGAATTACTCCTATTTACTGACAGTTTTACTTCGGAACACCCCTCTGTCCTATTCCCAGCACTCTGAGGAGGATAATGGGTCTCATGTTGGTCTGAGAACACCTATCAACAACATATTCAAAGCACTTTAAATGTTCACTTTCACATGTGGAGGCAAAAAGATAACACTGAGGTGTACAGGGAAGTGGGAGGGATTAAAATAACTAGGTATGTTGGGTATTTTGTGCCTCCTCCAATTGGACTGGGGTTTAATCCCTCGTGTGATAGCTTGTGGACTCTCACCACCTTATGAAAGAAATGGTTTGGTGTGTATGTACTTCTGAGAGACTGCACTACACATATAAAATAAAAATCACAATATTATGGAAATGTGCGGAGTATGCATTAAAGGGACATGAAACCCATTTTTTCTACTTTCATGATTAGAAACAGCATGTGATTTTATACGACTTTGCAATTTACTTCTATTATCCAATTTGTTTTGTTCACTTGGTATCCTTTATTGAAAAGGATACCTAGGTAGACTAAGGAGCTGCTAATTGAAGACAGAAGGCTAATTATGGTTCACATCCCCTTAGCCCCTTGCTGAGCCATGCATTTTTGTCAAGGGTGTTAATGGACCAGTCAACACAGTAGATTTGCATAATTAACAAATGCAAGAAAATAAGACAATGCAATGGCACTTAGTTTGAGCTTCAAATGAGTAGTAGATTTTTTTCTGACAGTTTTAAAAGTTATGTCTATTTCCTCTCCCCCTGTACCATGTGACAGCCATCAGCCAATCCCAAATGCATACACGTACCATGTGACAGCCATCAGCCAATCACAAATGTATACACATTTATTCTGCACATGCTCAGTAGGAGCTGGTGACTCAAAAAGTTTAAATATATAAAAACGGTGCACATTTTGTTATTGGAAGTAAATTGGAAAGTTTTTTAAAATTGCATGCTTTATCTAAATAATGAAAGTTTAATTTTGACTTGAGTATCCCTTAAAACATTTTTTTTTTACTTAAAGGGACATAATACTCATATGCTAAATAACTTGAAACTGATGCAGTATAACTGTAAAAAGCTGACAGGAAAATATCACCTGAGCATCTCTATGTAAAAAATTAAGATATTTTACCTCACAATCTCCTCAGCTCAGCAGAGTAAAATGTTATACTCAGCTGCTCAGAGCTGCAGGTAAAAAAAAAAATAAATGAAGAAATGAACAGCAGCCAATCAGCATCAGCAGTGCTGAGGTCATGAACTCTTACTGTGATCTCATGAGATTTGACTTAACTCTCATGAGATTTCATAGTAAGCTTCCTTTACCTGATTGGAGAAATAATATGAGAGTTCACAAGGCTCATCCCCTAAGCTGTCGCAGGACAGACATACTAATATGCTGCTTAGAAATCCTTTACAATGGTGATGTGGCTACTGAGGAACTTTTGAGGTAAAATATCTTTCTTTTTTACATAGAGATGTTCAGGTGATATTTTCTAGTCAGCTTTTTACAGCTATACTGCATCACTTTCAAGTGTTTAAACATTTGGGTATTATGGCCCTTTAAAATAACAAGCCAGGAAATTCTTGGCTTTAAATACTAACTTGGGGCTCGATGATCTAAAGCTCTCCACTCAGGCGAGATGATCTAAAAAGTCAGTACAGTGAGGTCCCTCAAAAATTTTTAGAAATGCAAACTTTACCTTGAGAGATGTTTATCTCACTGTACATGGTTCTGTTTGTGCAGGAGAGACTCTTATAACAATATAAAGTCTGATTTCTCATCATGGTGGTGTTTTTCATCATCAGGCCCTTACTGTAAACTTAAGAAACTGTAACCATTTACTAGGTGTCCTTGCACAGAATGTATGTTAAGGGGGCAAATTATTTCAAAGGCATAACAACCCAAACAGAAATGTATCAATTTGACCCCATCAAAGCATTGGAAAAATATTCTGTACACTTTGTAGGATGTTATTTTTACTGTTAGATTGGAACCTTCTGGAAGTCTACAGTTGGTATTGTGTAACTCAGGCACTCAACCCTTTGCTTTGTTAATGACTGTGTATAAAGTATTTCAAACATTATAGAGAGTCATGTTATGTTTTGAAATTTAAAAATGAGTTCACTGAATTGCACATCCTGATATACTGTATGTTTGGGGGAATATTAGCCGGAGGCATTTTGTGCAAGTGTGTTAGCATTTAACTACTGCTTTCTCTTACACCAAACGTAAACATGCAATGTGTTTAACCATTGCAAATGTGTTAAATACATAGATAAAGTATCCCTCAGGAAACTGCTAGTCCTAAGCAGAGAACAGCCAATGAGCTAATCAGTAGTTACAGTTACTTTACACACAAATTACTGCTGTGTTCAGCTTCTGCTCCTGCAGAACTTGACCTATGTGTTTAACCCCTTTGCAGGTTTCATGGTGAGTAGTGCAAAAACATGCTCTAATGAATTAGAGAATATAATTGTTACACTACAATATTCCTTTAGGGCACAAAAAAATCATCTGTAACTTCACACAGAGAACATATATTCAGCTAGATTACGAGTTTTGCGTTATGGGTGAAAAAGCAGTGTTATGGCTCTTTTTCACTACCGCTGGTATTAAGAGTCTTGCAGGTATATCTGTACCGCACACTTTTTTGGCCGTAACGCAACGTAACTACCGCAGCTTTCAAAAAGCCCTTTTTCAATGGGACTTCCACAGCGCCGGTATTACGAGTTTGCCTGTCCGGCCAAAAAGTGAGCGGTACAGCCTATACCATCAAGATCCATACCGTAAACTGAAAGTCAGTAGTTATGGGTTTTGCGCTACAAAGCTGTAGCATAAAACTCATAACTGAAGTGTTACAAAGTACACTAACACCCATACACTACCTATTAACCCCTAAACCAAGGCCCTTCTGCATCGCAAACACTAAAATAAAATTATTAACCCCTAATCTGCCGCTCCGGACAACGCCGCCACTATAATAAACATATTAACCCCTAAACCGCCGTACTCCCGCATCGCAAACACTAGTTAAATATTATTAACCCCTAATCTGCTGTCCCTAACATCGCCGCAACCTACATTACTGTTATTAACCCCTAATCTGCTGCCACTATACTAAAGTTATAAACCCCTAAACCTAACCCTAAGTGTAACCCTAACCCTAACACCCCCTAGCTTTAATGTAATTAAAATAAATCTAAATACAAATTACAATTAATACCTAAATAATTCCTATTTAAAATTAAATACTTACCTATAAAATAAACCCTAAGCTAGCTACAATATAACTAATTAATGTAATTTATTTAATTGTAGTGTAAGGTTAGGTGTTAGTGTAACTCAGGTTAGGTTTTATTTTACAGGTAAATTTGTATTTATTTTAACTAGGTAGTTAGTAAATAGTTAATAACTATTTACTAATTAGTATACCTAGTTAAAATAAATACAAAATTAGCTGTGAAATAAAAATAAAACCTAAGATAGCTACAATGTAACTATTAGTTATATTGTAGCTAGCTTAGGGTTTATTTTACAGGTAAGTATTTAATTTTGAATAGGAATTATTTAGGTATTAATTGTAATTTTTATTTAGATTTATTTTAATTATGTTCAAGTTAGTGGGTGTTAGGGTTAGGTTTAGGGGTTAATAACTTTAGTATAGTGGCAGCGACGTTGGGGGCGGAAGATTAGGTGTTAATAAGTGTAGGTAGGTAGGTAGCAACGACATTGGGAGCAGCAGATTAGGGCTTAATAAGTGTAGGTAGGTGGCGATGATGTCGGGGGAGGCAGATTAGGGGCTAATAAGTGTAATGTAGGTGTCGGCAATGTCAGGGGCGTCAGATTAGGGGTTAATAAGTATAATGTAGGTGTTGGCGATGTCAGGGGTGGCAGATTAGGGGTTAATAAATATAATGTAGGTGTTGGCGATGTCAGGGCGGCAGATTAGGGGTTAATAAGTATAATGTAGGTGTCAGCGATGTCGGGGGCAGCAGATTAGAGACTCAGGGTTTATGTTAGGGTGTTAGGTTTAAACATAAATTTTCTTTCCCCATAGGAATCAATGGTGCTGCATTTCGGAGCTTTACGCTCCTTTATTGCAGGTGTTAGGCTTTTTTTTTAACCGGCTCTCCCCATTGATGTCTATGGGGAAATCGTGCACAAGCACGTAAAACCAGCTAACAGCAGCACTGGTATTTGAGTGCGGTATCAAGCTCAATTTTGCTCAACGCTGACTTATTGCCTCCTAACGCCGGGTTTTTGCAAACCTGTAATAGCAGCGCTATAGGGAGGTGAGCGGTGACAATAACTTGCAAGTTAGCACTGAGCCGCTCATAACGCAAAACTCTAATCCGATTGTTAGTTATAGAAACTATGATGCATCTAAATTTAAAGTGTATAAAAAATATACACAAACACAATTCATGCCTAAAATACTGTAAATAATCTGACAATTGTGTATAGAATTATATTTAAAATTATGAGTACGTTTATACAAACCTTAAATAGAAAAAAATGCTAGTGGGTTTTTTTTCTTGTTAGTTATAGGTTCCTGGGGTAATCTGTACATCTGTCAGGCAAGGCAATATCACGTATTAACAAACCTTATATATATATATTTCATTTAACTAGTTTTATTGTATATATATAAAAAAAAACTTTAGGTTTATTTAACATGATCTTTATACATAAGGTGCAGAATATTTGAAGCTAAAACATTTTTCTTATCTACCATCTAGAATTAATATACATCATACAACTCCCAGTACAGCTTTCATAAATATTACTATTAATATTACTACTAACCTAAAGACCTATGTGTTGAAGCATACGGCCTATTGGTGTTTTTTTAGTTTGTTAAGAGACTGCTAAAGTTTGAAAGTATCTACTTAATTCAAGTATTTATTTATTTTCAAATTTATAAACCAAATTACAAATCATATAACTAGATTTGGAGAAGATTTATTCATAGATTTCTGCAAGCAAAACTGATTTAATACAAAAAAGTAGACCGATACAATACTACCATCCACTCAAGCAAAAGAAAACCTCACTTGCGTACTGTATTTTGACAGTACTGTCGTTTTTAAAGGCGAAGTCTCACAGACTTTAGTTTAAAAAACAAAAAAAATCTGGCAATTGATTAAATACCTATCTGTGAGATCTCTGAACTTAACTGTATAAATAATTGCAGTGTGCATCATTAAATTCAAGTGAACACAGATGTTGTAGTGTCTATAAGCTTTTAGATATTCAACCATTTTACGTTCTTGTAAATAGTTATGAGGTATTCTTAATTTGTAACTGATGAAGCTCTGTTTGGCATATTGTACTTTGTTCCAGGTTGCAAAGAGTTATCAATACATTCAACAACTGTTTTAGTGTATGTACTTCACACAAGTCTGAACTTGTGTTAGTTTAATTTCCTCTCCCTTATTCTTTTTTTCAAAAACTATATGACAATTGAATGTTGATAAAAATCATATGGGTAAAAAAACGAGACAAACACACATTTAAGGCAATCTGCAGAATTAAAATCAAACATTTGCATTATTCCACGATAAATTCTACATAATATTTTACATCTTATAAACTTAAATAAGTAATGCACAATGATAAATCTCTTCAGAACTCATCCAAGAGCTCATCTTTTGGTTGACTTGTTGATTTTGCTCATTGGTGACCGTCGTTGTGGTGTAGGGATTTTGGAAGGTTTTCCTGTAGACGATCGTGAACTTGACCGCGGTGAAGGTCTGCAACTTTCATTAACAGTCTCAAATACATCTGAGCAGACTGATTGGATTTCTGAGATATCAAAGTCTGAGGCATCACTGCCACGCCGACTACTTGACCTGCTACCAGCCTTGCTCCCAGCTCGACTTGGCGTTTTTCTATAATCTGTTGGACAGTGTAATGATACACAAATTAGCATTAATGCAAACACATTCTCCAGTGGTGTTTACATGGTATGAAAACCTATTATTTACTTAACATTTTTATACTGCTTTTTGTGAATAACTCAAGTACTACACAGACTTTAAAAAAAGACAGGAAAAGAAAGATTACAATAACTATCATAAACCAATAAAGTAAGTGAAAATGTTTCATATAAGCTCCTAAAAATACAGCAAAGTGGAATCATGTAATCTGCAATACCCATTTCTACGTAATAGGGGTTAATAGATTTATTTTGGTGGCGGTAATGTCGTGGGTGGCAGATTAAGGGTTAATAAGTTTATTTAGTTGTTGGCGATGTCGGGGGCAGCAGATTAGGGGTGTTTAGACGTGGGGTTTATGTTAAGGGTGTTAGATTTAAACGTAACTTTTTTTTTCCCCAGACATCAATGGGGTTGCGTTACAGAGCTTTTCATTCCGCGATCGCAGGTGTTAGGTTTTTTTCTAACATGCTCTCCCCATTGATGTCTATGGGGAAAGCGTGCACGAGCACATCAAAGCAGCGCTTGCATTTTGTACAGTATGGAGCTCATCCCAACCATATCGCACGCACAAGGCCGCTTTTCCAAAACTCGTTATGGCAGCGCTATGGAGGGTGAAATATCGCAACTTTTGTTGCATTCGTTTCGCACCCTCTATAGTGCAAAACTTGTAATCTAGGTGATTGTTAGGTAAACAGTAGCTTTTTAGTTTCAGTTATACTTGATAAATATATTAAATATTTTTGAATATTCATGTTTGGTTATTTTATAATTTGCGGCAAACTGTGAATGTTTAACAAACTAAAATATATATATATACAGTATGTATAACACAAAGGAGAAAAAGGAAAGAGAAAAGAAAGAAATAAAGAAAATAAAATGGATATGCATAATGTTAGCTCTACATTAGCACTGCCCAACACAAGGCCCTGTGGTCCCAAATAAGCATTTATACACTTATTCATTTCCCCCAGTTTTCTGGCTCTGCACCATGGAGGAGCTTTGCAGTACTTCACAGGAAATGCATGCCAATCTGAGCATACTAGTAATATATAATCTATGTCAATGCTAAAATGTTTATATTTTCTGCCATAATTAATAAAAATGTCCTCCTGTACTGTAAGTTCACTCCTTACTGAATAAATTACTTTGACAGTGCATACTATAGGTTTATACTACATTAAGGTTCCTTACCTGCAAACTGTGTCCTGACTTTGGAGGCAGCTGTGGTTAATATGCTACTGTCTTCTGTTGAGTGGAATCCTTTTCCCGAGAGATATCCTGGAAGCCTTAGTTTACTTCCTTGTATTGGCGTTCCCTGTGTGATACAAACCCACAAGATGAAACATAATTATTTGTTACCCCCTAAAGGTAAACAATATTTTAACATAGTACTATTGGGTTTTTTATTTTAAGAGGTAAATTATTTTAAATCAACAGGTTTATATACAGTACATCTTTTAATTCAATAGCTGAACACATCAACGTTTGATTTTAGTTTGATTACAATAATTGTCTTAAACTTCTTGGTTGCGACTTAGTGATATGCTCGGTTGCAGGAGCAATCTGATAAATACCTAACATTTTATGAAGAAACATATTTCCTATTTCTTTGTCTAGTGACACAATCAATTTACAGTAACAATTCAAATGAATACACAGTCTGTAGTGAAACTGTACAGTCTGGAGTTTTATGAATGTGATACAGTCTTATCTAGTTTAACAGATATATACTGTGGTGCTCAGAGACAAATGTTATCCATAATAACACACATTACTTATTGAAATCATACACACCATTTTTACTTTGGGAATGTTTTTAACAGATATTTTACAATATGATCAATTCTGGTTTCTTTCACTAAGAGCTCTCAGGAAGTCAAGTTCCTGGTGTTAGCTACTGGATTAATGGGAAATGGACTCTCCTTATCACATTATTGAGTAGAAATGGGTTTTGGCAGTTTGTTGTTCCATGACAAACAACAATACTATCTAAGGGAGCCTAAAATATTCCTGAAAAGTAACAAAAAAGTAAAATAATCCACAGCCTTCTATGCTAGAAAAGTTCATTTTTGACCAATTGCCCTTCCATTGCTACCCTCATAACACTAGTTTCAGAGCATTGTTTGCGACCTGAAAGCAAGGAACAAATGCAGAAAAATAAGTCTAATAATTTTCACTATTTTACAACATACATTTGTTAACTGAATTAAGATAAGTATAATGACTTAATATTAGCAACAGCTATATAAGAAAACTTTAAATATTTATTGTACTGTACCATATAAATAATGCTATTTACAAAGCCTTCAGTCAAACAGAAGAAATTGTTTTTTATGCATTATTTAAATAAAAATTCCTTTTACTGCCTGGAATGATTCTTTTGTGTATGTGTATGTGTGTGTGTGAGTGTGTATGCGTGTGTATGTTTGTGTGTGTGTGTGTATATGTGTAAGTGTGTATGTGTGTATTTGTGTGTGTGTGTATGTGTGTGTGTGTGTGTGTGTGAGCGTGTATGCGTGTGTATGTTTGTGTGTATGTATATGTGTGTGTATTTGTGTGTGTGTATATGTGTGTGTATGTGTGTGTATGTGTGTGTGTATGTGTGTGTGAGTGTGTATGCGTGTGTATGTTTGTGTGTGTGTGTGTGTATATGTGTAAGTGTGTATGTGTGTGTGTGTATGTGTGTGTGTGTATGTGTGTGTGTATGTTTGTGTGTATGTTTGTGTGTGTGTATGTGTGTGTGTTCTATGATTGCAATAACCCCAATATCAAGAGTACTATTGCAGAGTTCTTTAAACTAATTTACCTTCCATTATTACTAAAACATAGACAAATAGGAAATTACATTAAAATATGCTCTTTTCATTAAATATAAATGATCATGTATTAACATGCTTATACATAACATTGTGACAGCTATGCTGTAGAAGAAAGTAAAAAGGAAGAAATGAAAGTTTATATATTGCAGCGGATTACAAATGAAGAAGTGCATTAGCGTGCAAGATAGCAGGTTGATAATAGGTTGACGTGAGAGAGTGATAGTGGTTAGTGGACTTATACAGGAGTTGTGATTTGGAGAAGTTATGAGACTTGATGCTCTCTTTACTGTACCTCTGGAGATGAGAGTTGGTATTCGGGGGGCTCAGGACTCTTACATGGAGGTGATGTTTTGCTGTTTGTCAGCCAAGGCTTACCATAATTGCGTGTTACATTGAGAGGTGTCTGTATGAAACAATGGCAAATCAAAATGTAACCAAACTATCAGAAGGTAACGGTAGGAAGTAATGGGGAAGCAGAATACAGACTACATAACCTCTCAATTATTTCTGGGTCTGCTGGGTTTAGTCATTAATGCACAATATCAGATACTGAAGACTTAAAGGGATATGAAAACCAAATGTTTCTCTTTCATGATTCAAACAGAGAATGCAATTTAAAAAAACGAATTAATAAACTTTTATTATAATTTTTTCTTTGTTCTTGTGTATCTTTTGTTGAAAAGCAGAGATATAAGCTCAGGGGTGTGATTGTGTCTTGAGCACTATATGGCAGCAGTTTTGCAAGAATGATATCCATTTGCAAGATACCTGGGCATCTCTTCAGCAAAGACTACCATGGGAACAAAACAAATTTGATAATAGAAGTGAAATTGAAATCTTTTAAAATTGTATTCTCTGCCTGAATCACAATATAAAATGTTAGTGTTTCACATCCCTTTAATCTTATTAAGATAAAAATGTATACATTTATTAATTCACTGCTTCTCTAAAATCTTATTTGTCAATTAATGTATTGATCTAACATATAGCTACCTATAGATGGTCTCCTGCACAACCTTTCTATAGTTATGTGTCTGTCAGACTTCAGATCAGATGCATTTCCTCCTTCACATCCTTATGCCATATGTGCCCAGATCAGACCTCAGACCATATAGATGGTCTCCTGGATCACCTTACTATAGTTATGTATCCTGATCAGAACTCAGATCAGATGCATTTCCTCCTTATGCCATATGTGCCCAGATCAGACCTCAGACCATATAGATGGTCTCCTGGAACACCTTGCTATAGTTATGTATCCTGATCAGATCTCAGATCAGATGCATTTCCTCCTTATGCCATATGTGCCCAGATCAGACCTCAGACCATATAGATGGTCTCCTGGAACACCTTGCTATAGTTATGTATCCTGATCAGATCTCAGATCAGATGCATTTCCTCCTTATGCCATATGTGCCCAGATCAGACCTCAGACCATATAGATGGTCTCCTGGAACACCTTGCTATAGTTATGTATCCTGATCAGATCTCCAATCAGATGCATTTCCTCCTTATGCCATATGTGCCCAGATCAGACCTCAGACCATATAGATGGTCTCCTGGAACACCTTACTATAGTTATGTATCCTGATCAGATCTCAGATCAGATGCATTTCCTCCTTATGCCATATGTGCCCAGATCAGACCTCAGACCATATAGATGGTCTCCTGGAACACCTTACTATAGTTATGTATCCTGATCAGATCTCAGATCAGATGCATTTCCTCCTTATGCCATATGTGCCCAGATCAGACCTCAGACCATATAGATGGTCTCCTGGAACACCTTGCTATAGTTATGTATCCTGATCAGATCTCAGATCAGATGCATTTCCTCCTTATGCCATATGTGCCCAGATCAGACCTCAGACCATATAGATGGTCTCCTGGAACACCTTGCTATAGTTATGTATCCTGATCAGATCTCAGATCAGATGCATTTCCTCCTTATGCCATATGTGCCCAGATCAGACCTCAGACCATATAGATGGTCTCCTGGAACACCTTACTATAGTTATGTATCCTGATCAGATCTCAGATCAGATGCATTTCCTCCTTATGCCATATGTGCCCAGATCAGACCTCAGACCATATAGATGGTCTCCTGGAACACCTTACTATAGTTATGTATCCTGATCAGATCTCAGATCAGATGCATTTCCTCCTTATGCCATATGTGCCCAGATCAGACCTCAGAACATATAGATGGTCTCCTGGATCACCTTACTATAGTTATGTATCCTGATCAGACCTCAGATCAGATGCATTTCCTCCTTCACATCCTTATACCATATGGGCCAAGAACAGACCTCAGACCAAATTAATTGACCAAAGTACTCTATAATAGTTATGTGCCCAAATACAGCCTCAGACCAAATTCATTGATCATTGCACCCTTGATAGCTATGTGCCCAGATAATACCTTAGGCCAAATACACTGCTTCCTGCACCCCCTAATGCCAGATATAAACTGAAATTGCACATGAAACCAGTATAATGCATCTTCCCCCTATTTCTAATAATTCTGCTTTCTATTGAATCCTGTGCTTGGTATACAGAGGAGACATAGCCACATGGTAGGTCAGGGAGGAGAAAACACTGGGACCAACTACGGTAAAGTAAAATCACCAACACAATAAGGAGGGTGTAGGGTAATCTAATCATGTATTTAATAAATATATATATATAGATATATATATACACACATATACACGCGCACACACACATATATACAAAAATAAATACAGATACAAACACATATATAAATAAAAAAATAATACAGAGTGTCCCTGCAGCAAAGTGACCACTTTGTAGACAGAACTTGGACTGAGAGAACTGGTCGGGACACTGGACATACCTCTTCATTCTACAATTGGTGAAAACACAAACATTGGATCTACTGGTGCTGCACAGTTAAATGGTGTGCATGGCCCTTTCAGGTTCTAGCTTTTGCTTGGAGCCAGGAGATGCAAACGGCTTATTGAGCAAGGCTAAAAGTATTACTGGGAAAGGTATTTGCTTTTTTAGATTTAATTAATTAAAGGGATTACATTTTATTGAAACTATAATGTTCCTTTAATAAAATTGTTTACAGAATCTGACTGAACAACTAAGTAATAGGTAATAAATACTTTAAAAACAACATTAAAGTCCCAAGTATTAATATTTTTATTTTCTTAAACCTTTAAAAAACCCTCGGCTAGATTACGAGTTGTGCGTTTGGGTAAAAAAGAGGTCCTAACGCTGCTTTTTTACGCCCGCTGCTATTACGAGTCTTTAAGGTTTAGGGGCACCGCACACTTCTTTGGCCTTACCGCAAAACGACTTACGTAAACTTCGTAAAGTCTTTTTTCTATGGGACTTCCATAGCGCCGGTATTACGAGTCTGTCCTGGGAGGCCAAAAAGTGAGTGGTACCTACAAGATCTGTAACGCATTCTAAAGTCAGTAGTTAAGAGTTATGGTACAACGCTGTAACATAAAACTCATAACTAAAGTGCTAAAAAGTACACTAACACCCATAAATTACCTGTTAACCCCTAAACCGAGGCACTATAATAAAATTTTTAACCCCTAATCTGCCACGCCAGACACCGCCGCCACCTACATTATATTTATGAACCCCTAATCTGCTGCCCCCAACATCGCCGACACCTACATTATATTTATTAACCCCTAATCTGCTGCCCCAATGTCGCCGCAACCTACCTACACTTATTAACCCCTAATCTGCCGCCCCCAATGTCGCCGCCACTATATTAAAGTTATTAACCCCTAAATCTAAGTCTAGCCCTAAATATAATTTAAATAAATCTAAAGAAAATTACTATCATTACCTAAATTATTCCTATTTAAAACTAAATACTTACCTATAAAATAAACCCTAAGCTAGCTACAAGAACAGCCAATAGAATGCAAGCTCAATCCTATTGGCTGATTGCATCAGCCAATAGGATTTTTTCTACCTTAATTCCGATTGGCTGATAGAATTCTATCAGCCAATCGGAATCTTAGGGATGCCATCTTGGATGACATCACTTAAAGGTACCTTCATTTGTCTTTAGTCGTCAGATGAAGAGGATGCTCCGCGTCGGATGTCTTGAAGATGGACCCGCTCCATGACGGATGGATGAAGATAGAAGATACCATCTGGATGAAGACTTCTCCCGGCTTCATTGAGGACTTCGGCCCAGCTTGGATGAAGACTTCTCCCAGTAAGTCGATCTTCAGGGGGTTAGTGTTAGGTTTTTTTAACACTTTGGCCCAGCTTGGATGAAGACTTCTACCAGTAAGTCGATCTTCAGGGGGTTAGTGTTAGGTTTTTTTTAAGTGTGTATTGGGTGGGTTTTATTTTTAAGTTAGGGTTTGGGCTTGCAAAATAGCTAACTGCCCTTTAAGGGCAATGCTCATCCAAATGCCCTTTTCAGGGCAATGGGGAGCTTAGGTTTTTTTAGATAGTATTTTATTTGGGGGGTTGGTTGTGTAGGTGGTTGGTTTTACTGTTGGGGGGTTGTTTGTATTTTTATTTACAGGTAAAAGAGCTGATTACTTTGGGGCAATGCCCCGTAAAAGGCCCTTTTAAGGGCTATTGGTACTTTAGTTTAGGCTAGGGATTTTATTATTTTGGGGGGCTTTTTTTATTTTGATAGGGCTATTAGATTAGGTGTAATTAGTTTAAATATCTTGTACAGGTATACCCCGCTCATACAGCGGGTTAGGGACCGGAGCCCCGCTGTAAAGTGAAAACCGACTTAAAGTGAAACAAGGCAGTTTTAGCTTTTTTTCACTTGCCAGTATGTTTAAAAACATGTTGAACTAACATATATTTGGGGTGCAATAGTGATATGTTTAGTTTAAAACTAGCACAGCACAGTATTCAATTAATATTTAATAAAAACTGTACCTGTAAAATAGTGACAATTACTGTAGTAAAATTTGCCAGACTATAAAACTGAGACACAGATTGCCCTGTAATGCTGTAAGCAAAGTGAACTGCTCATAACAAAATGGTGCCAGTCACTTTTCTCGCAATAGCACAAAGATTACAGAACCGTTTCAAAATCCTTGGAGGTTGAACTTCAGCTCCACAAAGCGCTGTATTAGCGAATCGCTGTAAAGTGAGGTATACCTGTAATTTGTTTATTATTTTCTGTAATTTAGTGTTTGATTTTTTTGTACTTTAGCTAATTTAATTGATTTAATTGTTGTTCATTTAGTTAATTTATTTAATTATAGTGTAGTGTTAAGTGTTAGTGTAACAGGTTAGGTTTTATTTTACAGGTACTTTTGTATTTATTTTAGCTAGGTAGTTATTAAATAGTTAATAACTATTTAGTAACTATTCTACCTAGTTAAAACAAATACAAACTTGCCTGTAAAATAAAAATAGTTACATTGTATCTAGCTTTGGATTTATTAGTTACATTGTAGCTTGCTTAGGGTTTATTTTATAGGTAAGTATTTAGTTTTAAATAGGAATAATGTAGTTAATGCTAGTAATTTTCTTTAGATTTATTTAAATTATATTTAAGTTAGGGGGTGTTAGGGTTAGGGTTAGACTTAGGTTTAGGGGTTAATACATTTAGTATAGTGGCAGCGACGTTGGGGGCAGCAGATTAGGGGTTAATAAATGTAGGTAGGTGGAGTTGATGTTAGGGACGACAGATTAGGGGTTAATAATATTTAACTAATGTTTGTGAGGCAGGAGTGCGGTGGTTTAGGGGTTAATATGTTTATTATAGTGGTGGTGACGTTGGGGACGGCAGATTAGGGGTTAATAAGTGTAGGTAGGTGGCGGTGACATTGGGGGTGGCAGATTAGGGGTTAATAAATATAATGTAGGTGGCGGCGATGTTGGGGGCAGCAGATTAGGGGTTCATAAGTATAATGTAGGTGGCGGCGGTGTCCGGAGCGGCAGATTAGGGGTAATAAGAATAATGTAGATGTCGGGGGCGGCAGATTAGGGGTTAATAAGTGTATGATTAGGGGTGTTTAGACTCGGGGTTCATGTTAGGGTGTTAGGTGTAAACATAACTTTTATTTCCCCATAGGAATCAATGGGGCTGCGTTAAGGAGCTTTACGCAGCTTTTTTGCAGGTGTTAGACTTTTTCTCAGCTGGCTCTCCCCGTTGATCCCTATGGGGAAATCGTGCACGAGCACGTACAACCAACTCACCGCTGACATAAGCAGCGATGGTATTGGAGTGCAGTAATGAGCAAAATTTTGCTCAACGCTCACTTCTTGTCTTTTAACGACGGGTTTGTAAAAACTCATAATACCAGCGCTGTAGGGAAGTGAGCGGTTTGGGAAAACTGCTCGTTAGCACCGCATAGCCTCTAACGCAAAACTCGTAATCTAGCCGCCTGTATTTTGGCCATGAAGACCATATTCCCAACTATTGCAAATTATTTACATTTTCAGTTCTGTCAGTTTCCCTCTGCCTAGAGTTTTGTGCACACGCTAGTACAGCCTCTAGGTAGTAAAACAATTTGAATTCACCTGCTGGTACATTTCTGCAATCAAAATCAATTTCTGTATAAGGGAACAAACTCTGTATTAGAAAGCACTGCTGATTGCAAAGTCTCTCATCGGCTGACTCAGATATTACATTTGCGCAACTTTAAAGGGGAAGCCTATAAGTCTTTGCATTTCTTGAGTAAGTTAAATAAAACAATATAGATTAAGCAAAATTATTTTTAACTTAGATAATATATTTAACTCATGTGCTAATACTATGTGTAGCCTGTGTACCTCAGAGAGGTGTGTGACTCAATTCAGGTTATTGCAGCTAATCCCCGTAGCTAAATTGGTTCCTTTCGAGACTGCATTTTTTTTCGATGTGGGCATCTGGTGAGCTCATAAGGGATGAATTGAAATGATATATGAGCTCAAAAGATTTGAGATAGTGTCTCAGTTCATAGAAGGAACATAAGGTAGACATCAACTTTTTAAACTTTTTAACAAGCACATTTTTCTCATTTTATGTGCTTCCCCCGTATCATTCAATCTATTTTTTTTAATTTATGAATGTTTGTTGGTGTCTCCTATGTTGTTGAAGGAACTACTGTAAGTTAGATTTGATTATTATGGAACATGATCTCTCCTACACTTTAAATGAAATTGACATAATTTAACTATTTTTAAACAGCAGGTAGAAAAGTCTACTTTTCGTTAATCTAATTATTTATTATCTTTTCATTTAAATGGACAGTCTACATCAAAATTGATAAAAAAAAGATAGATAAACCCTTTATTACCCATTCCCCAGTTTTGCATAACCAACACACATTAATACACGTTTTACCTCTGTAATTACCTTGTATCTAAGCCTCTGTAGACTGCCCCCTTATTTCAGTTCTTTTGCCAGACTTGCATTTTAGCCAATTAGTGCTGACTCCTAGGTAACTCCATGGGCGTGAGCACAATGTTATCTATATGGCACACATTAAGGAATGCCCTCTAGTTGTGAAAAAATGTCAAAATGCATTCAGATAAGAGGCGGCCTTCAAGGACTAAAACATTGGCATATGAGCCTACCTAGGTTTACATTTCAACTAAGAATACCAAGCGAAAAAAGCAAAATTGATGATAAAAGTAAATTGAAAAGTTGTTTAAAATTACATGCCCTATCTGAATCATGAAAGTTTATTTTTTAATAGACTTTTAGAATATTAGGTATTCTAAATAGTAAATAGGAAACATTTTTTAGAATGTCATTACATGTAAATATTATCTTTGATAGGTTTACAAAAACAGTATTTACAATATCCTTTTTCTTGGTAATTGTCAGTAAAAAGTTCATTTTAAAGCCTCATTCGCGTTATCTCTATTTCATACGTTGACACATACCTTTGGTGTAGTGGAGCCAGTAGCTTGTGACGGACTGGCCTGAACATTTGGAGTTGAATTAGATCTATTTGGTGAAGCGCCTCTAGAGGATGGACGAGATCTGCGACCCTTTGGTCGGAAAGGTGTCATGCTCTGACTAGCACCATCGGGCAACATAAACTTTTCTCTCAACTCGACATTTGTCCTTCCTTTTGCTGTAATATGACATGTATGTTAGCATGATTAGATATGTTTAAACAATTGCCAAATCTTGATGCAAACATATATGCAATCATTATGAATGCCGCAAAAATAAAGTAGTCTTTGAAATCTGCAAAAAAATGCACAAATCCATTAATCACATATGCATGGATATGCTAGAAAAAACATATACATGAAAAAACAGCAAAATATTGCACTTGCAAAAATGTCATGTAATTGGCAATAAAATCATGTTTTTTTTCCCCAAATGTTACATAGCGTTTTAATTAATATACGGCTAGATTACGAGTTTTGCGCTATATTGAAAAAGCAGCGTTATCCGGGTATAACGCTACTTTTTCACTACCGCTGGTATTCCAAGTCTTGCAGATTTAGGGGCACCGCACAGTTTTTTGGCCTTACCGCAAATCAATTTACGCAAATTGCGTATAGTCTATTTTCAATGGGACTTCCATAGCGCCGGTATTACGAGCTTGTCCTGGGAGGCCAAAAAGTGAGCGGTACACCCTATCCCGTCAAGATTCGTAACGCATTCTAAAGTCAGTAGTTATGAGTTTTACACTACAAAGCTGTAGAATAAAACTCATAACTAAAGTGCTAAAAAGTACACTAACACTTATAAACTACCTATTAACCCCTAAACCAAGGCCCTCCCACATCGCAAACACTATAATAAACATATTAACCTCTAAACCGCCGCACTCCCGCCTCGCAAACACTAGTTAAATATTATTAACCCCTAATCAGCCGCCCCTAACATAGCCGCCACCTACCTACATTTATTAACCCCTAATCTGCCGCCCCCAACGTCGCAGCCACTATACTAAATTTATTAACCCCTAAACCTAAGTCTAACCCTAATCCTAACACCCCCTAACTTAAATATAATTTAAATAAATCTAAATAAAATTCCTATCATTACCTAAATTATTCCTATTTAAAACTAAATACTTACCTATAAAATAAACCCTAAGCTCGCTACAATATAATGAATAGTTACATTGTATCTAGCTTAGGGTTTATTTTTATTTTACAGGCAAGTTTGTATTTATTTTAACTAGGTAGAATACTTACTAAATAGTTATTAACTATTTACTAACTACCTAGCTAAAATAAATACAAATTTACCTGTAAAATAAAACCTAACCTAAGTTACACTAACACCTATCACTACACTACAATTAAACAAATTACCTAAATTAACTACAATTAAATACAATTAGCTAAATTACAAAAAAACAAAGACTAAATTACAGAAAATAAAAAACAATTTACAAGATATTTAAACTAATTACACCTAATCTAATAGCCCTATCAAAATAAAAAAAGCCCCCCCCAAAATAAAAAAACCCTAGCCTAAACTAAACTATCAAAAGCCCTTAAAGGGCCTTTTGCGGGGCATTGCCCCAAAGAAATCAGCTCTTTTAGCTGAAAAAAAATACAAACAACCCCCCCAACAGTAAAACCCACCACCCACACAACCAACCCCCCAAATAAAACCCTAACTAAAAAACCCTAAGCTCCCCATTGCCCTGAAAAGGGCATTTGGATGGGCATTGCCATTAAAAGGGCATTTAGCTCTATTGCTGCCAAAAGCCCTAACCTAAAAATAAAACCCACCCAATAAACCCTTAAAAAATCCTAACACTAACCCCCTGAAGATCCACTTACAGTTTTGAAGATCCGACATCCATCCTCAACGAAGCCGGGAGAAGTCTTGATTGAAGCGGCAAGAAGTCCTTAACGAAGCCGGGAGAAGTCTTCATCCAAGCCGGGAGAAGTGGTCCTCCAGATGGGCAGAAGTCTTCAGCCAGACGGCATCTTCTATCTTCATCCATCCGGCGTGGAGCGGCTCCATCTTCAAGACATCCGAGGCGGAGCATCCTCTTCTTTCCAATGACTACCGACGAATAAAGGTTCCTTTAAATGACATCATCCAATATGGCGTCCCTTATATTCCGATTGGTTGATAGAATTCTATCAGCCAATCGGAATTAAGGTTGAAAGAATCCTATTGGCTGATGAAATCAGCCAACAGGATTGAGCTTCAATCCTATTAGCTGATCCAATCAGCCAATAGGATTGAGCTTGCATTCTATTGGCTGATTGGAACAGCCAATAGAATGCGAGCTTAATCCTATTGACTGATTGCATCAACCAGTAGGATTTTTTCAACCTTAATTCTGATTGACTAATAGAATTCTATCATCCAATTGGAATCTAAGGGACGCCATCTTGGATGACGTCATTTAAAGGAACCTTCATTCGTCGGTAGTCGTCGGAAAAAAGAGGATGCTCCACATCGGATGTCTTGAAGATGGAGCCACTCCGCGCCGGATGGATGAAGATAGAAGATGCCGTGTGAATGAAGACTTTTGCGCGTCTGGAGGACCACGTCTCCCGGCTTGGATGAAGATTTCTCCCGGCTTCGTTGAGGACTTCTTGCCGCTTCGATGAGGACTTCTCTCAGCTTCATTGAAGATGGATGTCGGATCTTCAAAACTGTAAATGGATCTTCAGGGGGTTAGTGTTAGGGTATTTTAAGGGTTTATTGGGTGGGTTTTATTTTTAGGTTAGGGCGTTGGGCAGCAATAAATCTAAATGCCCTTTAAAGGGCAATGCCCATCCAAATGCCTTTCAGGGCAATGGGGAGCTTAGGTTTTTTTAGTTAGGGTTTTATTTGGGGGGTTGGTTGTGTGGGTGGTGGGTTTTACTGTTGTGGGGGGTGTTTGTATTTTTTTTTTCAGGTAAAAGAGCTGATTTCTTTGGGGCAATGCCCTGCAAAAGGCCCTTTTAAGGGCTATTGATAGTTTAGTTTAGGCTAGGGTTTTTTTTATTTTGGGGGGGGGGGGGCTTTATTTTGATAGGACTATTAGATTAGGTGTAATTAGTTTACATAGCTTGTAAATAGTTTTTTATTTTCTGTAATTTAGTGTTTGTTTTTTTTGTAATTTAGCTAATTGTATTTAATTTATTTAATTGTATTTAATTTAGGTAATTTATTTAATTGTAGTGTAGTGTTAGGTGTTAGTGTAACTTAGGTTAGGTTTTATTTTACAGGTAAATTTGTATTTATTTTAGCTAGGTAGTTATTAAATAGTTAATAACTATTTAGTAAGCATTCTACCTAGTTAAAATAAATACAAACTTGCCTGTAAAATAAAAATAAACACTAAGCTAGATACAATGTAACTATTAGTTATATTGTAGCTAGCTTAGGGTTTATTTTATAGGTAATTATTTAGTTTTAAATAGGAATAATTTAGGTAATGATAGGAATTTTATTTAGATTTATTTAAATTATATTTAAGTTAGGGGGGTGTTATGGTTAGGATTAGACTTAGGTTTAGGGGTTAATAAATTTACAATACTGGCAGCGACGTTGGAGACGGCAGATTAGGGGTTAATAAATGTAGGTAGGTGGTGGCGATGTTAGGGGCAGCAGATTAGAGGTTAGTAATATTTAACTAGTGTTTGCGAGGCGGGAGTGCAGCGGTTTAGGGGTTAATATGTTTATTATAGTGGTGGCGATGCCGGGACCGGCAGATTAGGGGTTAATAAGTATAATGTAGGTGTCGGTGATGTCAGGGGCAGCAGATTATGGGGTTAATAAGTGTAAGAATAGGGGTGTTTAGACTTGGGGTTCATGTTAGGGTGTTAGGTGTAAACATAAATTTTGTTTCCCCATAGGAATCAATGGGGCTGCGTTACTCAGCTAAACAATGCTTTTTTGCAGGTGTTAGACTTTTTTTCAAGCAGCTCTCCCCATTGATGTCTATGGGAAAATCGTGCACGAGCACGTATAACCAGCTCACCGCTGACTTAAGCAGGGCTGGTATTGGAGTGCGGTATGGAGCACAATTTTGCTCTACACTCACTTCTTGCGTTTTAACGCCAGGTTTATAAAAACCTATAATACCAGCGCTGTAGGGAAGTCAGCAGTGACAATAATGTGCAAGTTAGCAATGCACCCCTCTTACCGCAAAACTCGTAATCTGGCCGATAATGAATATTATAATTACAAGCATGTATGCGTATTTGCTATACACTTTTTTAATGGTTCCAGTGGATAATATTACCAGTACATGCGCACAGGGCTGCTATGATTCAAATTCACAAGTGCTGGAATGACCTTGTAATGTATAATAGTAAATGCGACCAATTTACAATAACGTATAAAGCAAAAATAAATGGAAGGCAGTGCCACCAAACATTAAGCACATAAATTAGCAATGTTAGTGTGTCAAAGGTGTGTAACCTAAAACATATTCAACATATGAAACAAAAATCAAACAAACAATGAAGTGGCTTTTGTCTTTCTATCTTACCTTTTGCAAGTGCACTTTGATCACTTTTAAAAAAAAATGTGAATCTGCATTTTGTTACTTACTGACTAAAGTTGCTCTTACATACACTTAGGGCCAGGAGGTTTATCATACTACTGGTGGACACGGACCTACATCCTTGCCCCTGTCTGCCCGGCATCATCTCTGGGAATCTGCTGTCCGTATATTTATGATTCCACACATGCACTCAGTGGTTGGCTGCGTGCAGGCAGGGACTGGCAATCTCCTCAGTTAGAAAAGTCTTGGAAATTTGATATCCGCCACATAACAGTTGGAGAATAGGGTTGAAAAGCAGCAGTCTGATGATTGCTGCTTATTAAATCTCAAATGCAGGCTCGCTTGTGCGAACCTACAGCCGATGGGGCTGAGACCCCTTGATAATCTTGGCCTTACTAGACAACAGGACTTGCTTTATGATTTAAAGCCCTTTCCTTGTTCTTGTATGGCCAAATGAATCAAAAGGTTACACATCTGCCAATACTTTAAAGTGTTAGCCTAAAGATATGTCAAATATATCAACTTAACAGATACAAATATCCTTGCGCAGACGTGCAAGGGTAAAACTAAGGAGAGGATTTACTACAGATTGTAAAACGTTATTTTATTTTAGAGACACTAAACCATATCAACAACAATTAGTACAAAGCATTTTTCAATCCGAAGCATAACATTTCTTTTTGTACTTTAATTTGACACACAATTTTTTGTTATTCTGTAGCACAAACATGCAATATATGACAATTTAGTCTACTACGTGTCACTATATAATGGTTTGGAAAACACCATCTTACCATGCATGGTAACCACGGCTAGTCCAAAATTACAGCACCCAGTAACACAAAATGGAAAAACACATGCACGAACTACACACCAAATAAGAATACGCACAAAATGATGCCAAAGCAGATGAAAGGGAGGAGAGGAAAATAAAGAAATAAAGAAAAGGAAAGATTTGCCAACCTATAAGAGGCTGAGTAGTAATTGAAGAGTTTGATTCCGAACGTAACATTTTACTTCCATGATGATGAACTAGGAAGAAATGACAGAATACCAGTCAAGTAAAATAAGGAGGATATTTAGTAGGAAAGGAAACGTACAGCACTGGCATAAGTAAAAGTAAATAATAATAAAGAAAAAATATATATAACAAAAATCTATAAACACAGAAGAGAGAAACTTCCAGCTGGAAAAGTAAAGATGCCTCTTGAAACATTTTTTTTTTCTGGGAAGTATGAGAATATTTTGGGGTTAATTTAAATCTTACATTTTATCAGAACAGGTTACTACAGTCTTAATAAATTTTAACTCAACACATTATTATATAACTGATAAAAGTATATGCAGATAAAAACTATATAAAAAAAATCAAGCCATTAACTAACTTATGGAGTGAAAATTAAACCATTATGATGACTACTTGGAAACAAAACCAAGCATTTTTATTTACTTTAAAAATATATTTGTGATTGAAACCCCCTGCTAGCAGCTGGAATATATTTAATTTCCCCTTTGTGAAGAATATTGTAATGTAAAATATTTACAGTACATAGACAGTAAAACACATTATTAAATATTACAACTGAATAAAAATGATATTTCATGTTTTCAGTAGAAACTTTGAAATTTAATAGGAGACATCAGAGAACAATTTATGTGGGTGGGTTTTCACACCAATCTGATTGCTAAACAAGATGCAATTTTTCCTGGATAAATTAAGAGAGCAATTTTCTTGGACCTGATTCAGCTTACCTCTACAAGGATCGTTTTTAACCAAGAACTCATCAAGGGCCATCCAGCCACCACCAACTCGAACCATCACAGTACTTCTCAAAATTCGAACAAGCCGAAGTTGTTGGGAGTCACCAAACTAAAATAAGAAATAAAAAAAAAATATATAATATACTATTCTTCATACCCAGATATAGCTGTAATTGTCCATGCAGATTATGCACTGAAAAACAAATCATAATAATTTCTCATTTGTGTCAAAACAATGTAGAACACCCATGCATGATGTTTGCTGCAAAATAAATAAAAACGTGTGTGAAGCTGATAGCAGATGGAATGAAGCAATTTAGATGTGATGGCAGTGAGTAAAATCCCAATTTGATAACTATGAAATTGCTTTATATGAATTTCAAATTAAAAATGTTCTTTAATTAAGAAATAACTAATTATGAAGCACAATTTTCAGACACAACATTTGATTATAAAATAGCTGTTTAGGTTGAAATAGGGATAATGGTTTTCAGATTCAGTTCCACCCCAAATTTACAATCGATTACTACTACATGCATTTTAATACCATCACTGCAGGATAAACACAAATAAAACTTGTAAGATAAAGAGCAACATGCATGATAATCAGACACCCTGTAGCAGTAACTTCTCAAAACAACTAAGCAGTCCAGATAATAATGCTGCTTAGATTATTACATTATTTGACGTGTCCACCAGTTTCTATAGTATACTGGGTCTTTTCATTTTCTTGGAGACACAATCTGTACAAATCTGAATGGTAAATACCAGTATATAGTCAACACATAATGATATATGTTGTTGACATAATGGTGGCTATTTACTTAAAAAAGTAATTTTCATTTATTCTAATATTAATTTAGTTTATTAAACAAAAAGAACTACTTAAGGGACACTAAAACTTTCATGATTCAGTTAGAGCATGAAGTTTTAAAGAGACTTTCCAATTTTCTTCCATTATTATATTGTGCAGTATTTTTATATGTGAACTTTCTAAGGCACCAACTACCAGTAAAAGTTCACAGTGTATATGTATATGAGTCTGTGATTGGTTGATGGCTGTCACATGATGCAGGGAAATTTGTCAGAAAAAAAAAATCTACTGCTCATATAAAATTAAAGGGACAGTAAACATAAAAAATAGTGTTACATATTTCTGCACTATGTCCAGAATTCCGTAACATTATCCTAGTGACACCTGGAAAATGACACTGAACTAAATGTAGGGTGCTCCAGCGCTGGGTAAAGCTGTAGGTTGCCTTACCCAGCGTAGTAGCGTGCTACATTTAGTTCAATGCTGCGAGAGGGTGCACTGTAATCAGATAGAGTGCGCCCATGACACACTTTTAGTAAGTATATGTTTGTGGGCTTACATCTCTCAAATCTCTTTAGTTTTTGCAGGTGTCGCTTGGATAACGCTATATAATTCTGCACATCATGCACAATTATGTAAAATTATTTTTTACGTTTACTGTACCTTTAAGTGCTATTGCATTTTCATTTGTTGATCATGCAATTAATGGCCCTTTGTAGAAGGTATCTAGTTTCAACAACATCAAAAAAGATTTATAAGAATGCTAGTGAGGATGCAGTCAAAGGGCCAATATTGTAAATAGAGATTATTGCTTTGTCCAGAGTTATATATCTTTTGCAAACTGATATGTGTAAAAATATTTCAAATTAGATATAAATGAACAATAAAGTATTTTTAAAAACGACAATGTTATAATTTGTTACAGTGAAAAAATTGTAATTTGTCAAGACTATGAAAAATTCTCCTTTACACTTAAACTACCCTCTAAATTAAATTAATATTTAACATAACTATTAATTTTTTATTTTTTTTGTCATTTACAGTAATCCTTCACTGAGTTGTTATCTTGTGCTAAACTTTCACATAGAGATATCCAGTATCATTGCTAATCTATGGTAACAACTGTATCTGATAGAGAACCTCCATAAACTATCACATAAAATGTACATAATTTAATTAAATTAATCTTTTTGCTACCTTTGATAAATAAACAACAAAATATGTTGTTGTTTTTTTGATTATTGACAAATAAAAATGCATTGTATGGACTGCTGACATGATTTTACCATTTACTGCACAATACAACAGAAACACAGCCATACAATGCATTTTTACTTTGTGACATATGATCAGAGGAAAATGATGGGAGACTTTCATCTATCAATGCATTTCAGTTGTGCTGAGTGCTTTTTCATTCTAACCTTACAGTGTAATCCAGGGGTGCCCAAATGTCAGTGAGTCAGCATCTACTTGTTTGTGAAATCTGTCAATGTGATCTACTAGTGTGTGTAGAACACTCCACATGTTGTAATGTCGTTGTGCCAAATAACTTACTCATACAAAACATCTGTTTTCAATTTAAATAAATGACCTGAGCAAACTACATTTTTAGTTGCTTTAAAAAGGTATGTGGTACTCAGAATTATTCTATTATACATATAAAAAAGCAGCATTTAAATTTGTTAAAACATTGTTTTGCTTGATAAACTACGAGGTAAAAGCTGGTTAAATTTATTTTAATCCAATATCAAAGTCCCTTTAAAGGGACAATTAAGTCAAAATTAAACTTTCATGATTCAGAAAGAGCATGGCATTTTATGCAATGTTCCAGTTTACTTTTATCATTTAATTTGCTTTGTTCTCTTGGTATTCTTTTTAGAAAGCTAAACCTAGGTAGGTTCAAACTAATTTCTAAACAGTTGAAGGCCGCCTCTTATTTCAGTGCATTATGACAGTTTTTCACAGTAAGACAGTGCTAGTTCATGTGTGTCATATAGATAACATGGGTATCTATCCTTTTAAACAATAACATTTTTTCAAGTAGACTGTCCCTTTAATGCTTATTAACTTTCATTGTCATTGGCTAACAGGTATAACGATCATTTGTACCTATCAGGTACTTCCTACAAATGTTTATTGGCTACCAGCCAACAAGCACCAGTAGGAAATACACAACTAATTCTTCTGTACAAGTTAAATTTAAATTATAAAAAAAAAACAATTTAAATTTAAACAGCTTTAAAAGGACAGTATACACCATTTTCAGATAACAGCTTTAAAGGGACAGTATACACCAAATGTCATATAACTGAATGTAATAGACACTACTATAAAGAATAATATGCACAGATACTGATCTAAAATTTCATTATAAACCCTTTTTAAAACTTACTTAGAAGCTTCAAGTTTAGCACTGTTGAACAGATAAGAAGGAACACCCAGGCAAAGACACTCCCCCTCCCCTGCATATGAAAAGACATATTATACAAACAGAAACCAGCAGTAGACTAAAAAAGGGCGTCTACTTCTGACACTGAGGGGCTTGGTTAGGAGTCTGAAAATCTGCACAATGTTATTAAAAAAATAAGAAAAACTATACATTGTTACAAAAACACTCCCAGATGGACTCTATAAATGGATCGTCTACAAAACATTTATGCAAAGAGAAATTTGGTGTATAATGGCCCTTTAACGTTACATTTTTCATGAAAACAAATCAACGTGTTTAAATGCTACTCTTTTATAAGTTTATTTTTTTTTGTAAGTACAGTGTTACTTTAAAGTGAAAAGATATTAGTACTATAGTCTTTTTCTTTCAGTACAGATCTCCAGGTAGACCTTTTGGGCATACCTGGTTTAAACAATAGGTTAACAATAATTTCAATAAATTCTTCTAAGCCCAACACTGAATTAATATTTTAGTAGGGAAACAAGTAATATGAAAATGATTATGGTTAAGCAATACATTTATGTAAATGTCCCTGCAGCCCATATTAGAATTATAGGGATGAAGCTGATTCTTAAAATGGAGGAAAAAAAGCAACAAAGCCCCTTTTACCAACACAAATACAGTTATCCCACAGCAGAGCACAATAAATTTGCAAGCTATGGTAAGGTGGTAAGATCACACACTCCAAGCTTTGATGATTATAAACAAATGTTTACTCTTTAATACCTGATTTCCAAGGAAGAACTGATGAGAAATGGAGAGAAAAAAATAATTAGTGTAGTAATTTATTTTTCATGATGTCATTTGTTATATTATTAATTTAAGTTGTTTATATTGCTAATGCATCAGCACCATTCTTTAATATGCAAGCACTATATCAGTTTCTTCTTGGGACTGGGAGGCTATTGGTCCATAGGTGGAGTCTTTGTAGTCTTGGGTATTGGGTTACAGCATTATGGGGTGGGGCTTGTGCAGTTCCAGTTTTCCGGAGAAACCAGGAAATAGAAAAAAGGAGGAGTGGCATTTGTGAGGTGTAACATGTGTTATATAAGTTGTGCATCCAACTGGCAAAAACCTTTGTACATTCTGACATGGACGTAAAATCACTAACTTTAGCCATAAAGTCTAATAGAAAAGACAAGTCAGTCCTATGAAAAATAATAATTTAAAGGATGACTTTACAATTATCTTGGCTTTTGTTTTAAAAAAAGATGTTTCTGCAAAATGTTTTCTTAATAAGAGCATATATTCTGACAAAGCATTTAAAAACGTACCCTATATTTGTTTTCTCCAATCTGTTCCACTTGGAATCTTTTGGCACATTTACATTTAGCCACTTGCCGTGTTACCTGAAATATGAAAATATATTTTTAAATAACATTTTAATAACATTTTAATAAATATCTAAATCTAACAGTAAAGGTAACAAAACCAAAGACATATAAAAGAGTACCTCATCCTCAATTTTGTCAGCATCAGTTACAGGTTTGTAAGCATCTTTGTTAGGGTGAAGGGCAGCCACAAACTCATAATAATCGATATATCCATCACCATCACGATCAAAGATATCAGCCACTGCACTCATCTCTAATCGGCTGGTTGGAAACTCTAAATGAAAGAATAAAAAGTATTAGGAAATGTAAATGTATACATAAAAGTGCTTACACTATTAAACACAAGTACTGTATGTTGGTTGAATAGATAATGAATTGCGTAGAGTGGCAGTTACTCATTGAACTGCAAAGACTGTTTTAAATTCTTTGAATCGTTTCTACTATTATCACTTTTTGCCAAAATTCCAAAACTTGAAACAATTTCCATTCTCTACCAAGAACATAATATGCTTCACACCATTCATGCTGAACAAAAAATGAAAGCTCGTGTTGGT
This sequence comes from Bombina bombina, assembly GCF_027579735.1. Classification (NCBI taxonomy): domain Eukaryota; kingdom Metazoa; phylum Chordata; class Amphibia; order Anura; family Bombinatoridae; genus Bombina; species Bombina bombina. Next base: position 494,975,142 of record NC_069502.1, read on the forward strand.
TGCCTCTGTTTTACAAATGAACCTTTACTATGATAGTAATGGTTCTGTTTAAAAGTTGAGGCCCCTGAGCTAAACACAGCCAGTGATTGGTGGAGTGATGCAAGTAATGCTGCTGTTTAATACTGTTTCTTGGCTCACTGTGTCTTTCCAGTTCTCTGCAGCTTGCAGGTGGGAATTTATATATGTGATTAAACACTTAACAGAGATTAAACAAATAGTATTCCTAAGTGAGTAGTGGTACAATTACATGCTCTGATAAACTGTTTTTCCACAACAAAGTCAGTTACATTTTTTCAAACACACATGTGAATTACTGTGTTAGAACTCACTTGAGGACAGGATTCCTTCTATAAATTCTTGTCTTGTTATCTTGCCATCTTGATCTTTGTCTATCCTCCTGAAGAAGTCCATTACTCGGGATTTCTTATGGTTCATCCATCGCATATATTTCTTTCTCCAAATGTCAAAATCAAAGTTGGCAAATTCCCGTAGCTTTAACAAACAAGTTTTAAAAAAATGAACTCACTATATATGCTAAAAAAAATCTTAATGCAAAAGAAGAGTATATAATTCTTTTGTTTTATATCGAGACCTAAAAATCCTCAGAACACATATCAAGAGCACATTTATATATTATCATTGAACTACATGAAAAAATTTATAGTTTGTGCAGGTGGGTTTGAGTACGTTAGCGTGTGTGGGGATGTATTTGAGTATGTATGTGTGTCCTTGAACATGTGCTACCAACATGAAAGAAATACTTACAATAAGATAGATTTCTATAGTTATTTACAGAAATTGGATTTGTCAAATTACCTCTTCCAGTCTATCTAAAGCATCATTCAGGTGTCTTCTTCTCTCTAAAGCCAACAGCCATACTTGCTGCCATTTGCTGACTAGTAAATTGACCCTTGGATTCTTTGTTTCAATCTGTGCTTGCGTGCCATTTGGGAACGTTGGTGTTGGTGAACGTTTTCCTTTTAAGATAAATAATTTTAGAGTAAAATAAATGATGTTAGAGTACAAATTAAACTTGCAAATGTGTAAATGCATAAAAATGTCCTTAGTGCACTACACATATGATATATACTAACAAGGAATACAGGAAGCAATGCTACTGTTAAGATCCTTTGCCATTTATACTTACTTCCTGTTCTTCCATAGATAGGTATTTGGGATTGGACTGCAGCAGACTCGCCTGGCTTTCTCTTGTATGTCTTTGTAACCTTATCAACGTCAGGCTGTTTTCTCGTCATTTCTTCCATAAATGTCTGCAAATCAAAGTAAACAAAATATTACTAACAAAGTCTCCCAAACCTCAAACAATATTCTAAAATTTTGCTAAAGGTATTGTACCTGATGTTCTGCAATTAATGCTTTAACTTCATCTATCTCCAATGGAATCTCCTCTTTGTCTTTTTCATTAAGTGTTGTTTCTGCCCATTGTAACCATGACAACAATGATTCCAGGAGTTCTTTTTTGGAAATTAAATCTTCCAATGCTGCAGCTAGTCTATGTTGATGTTGCTTTGCCCATGTAAGAACCTTGTGATTTGAAATAAAGCAAGCAGATAAGAATTTTGCAGCATTTACCTAGTAAATTAATTTAATTTTCAGAGACCCTACTTAATTCAAGCAGCAATATATTATCTACAACTGCATCATGCCAGCACTATTAGCAATTATAATAGAATTAATATAACATAAATACTCTGTGTTTCTTCCTGTCTGTCAGGGATATCCTGTCTATTGTTTCTAACTGATATGCTGGTAAATACCTATTGCTTTTCCAAACAAAAATACTGAGTTTAGAAGATAAAACACAAAATTGATACATTGAAGTGAGAAGTGCAACTAAACTCCAATGAAAGTAATTTAAGATCTGGCAGCAGACTGGAAATTCTGTTAACTTAAAAAAGTGTTAAAGGGACATTAAACTGTTGAATTTCAACATCATGGCAAATACTCACCATGCTATTGTTTTTCCTCCTGTGCCAGTAGCTCTCTTCAGTTATTCTTTTATTTTAACCATTTACAGCTGTCCGTTGGTGAAGCTCAACATTTTCATACTGGGCACATCATTTTGGAGCTCACATATTCATGCACCATGTGAAATAAGTGGTTACCTTTCCCAGATCAGTGATGCTGCTGGCTTTTTTACAGCTGAATCATACTCTTCAGCTTAGCACAGACGTAACATGAATAATGTGCAAAACAGAATGAGAAGCAGTCTGCCAGGAACGAACAGCAGCATCAACAGCTTGTTCTATGGCCCGGTTGCCACCTGGTAGTAGCTTCTTTCTGCCCAATTGTGCTTTTCACAGAGGAAAGCTTTCCTGTAGTATATCAGTCTGATCCCACCAACATGGTCAGTCCAGCCCCGAAATACCAGGCAATTCTCCTCTGAACAAGGAACATGACAACCCCAGATGATCGTTTCGGCCTCCGTTGGGCCTCGTCACTGAGGTGCAGCCATCTCCCTCTAAGCACATTGGGCAAGGAGTCCATGTCTGGTTTACCCCATCACCTTTAGGGAGACTATCCCCAGGGTCATATTTACATATGCAAAACAGAATGAGAAGCAGTCTGCAAGGAACAAACAGCAGCATCAATAGCTTGTTCTATGGCCCGGTTGCCACCTGGTAGTAGCTTCTTTCTGCCCAATTGTGCTTTTCACAGAGGAAAACTTTCCTGTAGTATATCAGTCTGATCCCGCCAACATGGTCAGTCCAGCCCCGAAATACCAGGCAATTCTCCTCTGAACAAGGAACATGACAACCCCAGACGATCGTTTCGGCCTCCTTTGGGCCTCGTCACTGAGGTGCAGCCATTTCCCTCTAAGCACATTGGGCAAGGAGTCCACGTCTGGTTTCCCCATCACCCTTAGGGAGACTATCCCCAGGGTCATATTTACATATGCAAAACAGAATGAGAAGCAGTCTGCCAGGAACGAACAGCAGCATCAATAGCTTGTTCTATGGCCCGGTTGCCACCTGGTAGTAGCTTCTTTCTGCCCAATTGTGCTTTTCACAGAGGAAAACTTTCCTGTAGTATATCAGTCTGATCCTGCCAACATGGTCAGTCCAGCCCCGAAATACCAGGCAATTCTCCTCTGAACAAGGAACATGATAACCCCAGACGATTGTTTCAGCCTCCTTTGGGTCTCGTCAGTGAGGTGCAGCCATCTCCCTCTAAGCACATTGGTCAAGGAGTCCACATCTGGTTTCCCCCCATCACCCTTAGGGAAACTATCCCCAGGGTCATATTTACATATACAAAACAGAATGAGAAGCAGTCTGCCAGGAACGAAAAGCAGCATCAATAGCTTGTTCTATGGCCCGGTTGCAACCTGGTAGTAACTTCTTTCTGCCCAATTGTGCTTTTCACAGAGGAAAACTTTCCTGTAGTATATCAGTCTGATCCCACCAACATAGTCAGTCCAGCCCTGAAATACCAGGCAATTCTCCTCTGAACAAAGAACATGACAACCCCAGACGATCGTTTCGGCCTCCTTTGGGCCTCGTCAGTGAGGTGCAGCCATCTCCCTCTAAGCACATTGGGCAAGGAGTCCACGTCTGGTTTCCCCCATCACCCTTAGGGAGACTATCTCCAGGGTCATATTTATATATGCAAAACAGAATGAGAAGCAGTCTGCCAGGAACGAACAGCAGCATCAATAGCTTGTTCTATGGCCCGGTTACCACCTGGTAGTAGCTTCTTTCTGCCCAATTGTGCTTTTCACAGAGGAAAACTTTCCTGTAGTATATCAGTCTGATCCCGCCGACATGGTCAGTCCAGCCCCGAAATACCAGGCAATTCTCCTCTGAACAAGGAACATGACAACCCCAGACGATCGTTTCGGCCTCCTTTGGGCCTCGTCACTGAGGTGCAGCCATTTCCCTCTAAGCACATTGGGCAAGGAGTCCACGTCTGGTTTCCCCATCACCCTTAGGGAGACTATCCCCAGGGTCATATTTACATATGCAAAACAGAATGAGAAGCAGTCTGCCAGGAACGAACAGCAGCATCAATAGCTTGTTCTATGGCCCGGTTGCCACCTGGTAGTAGCTTCTTTCTCTGCCCAATTGTGCTTTTCACAGAGGAAAACTTTCCTGTAGTATATCAGTCTGATCCTGCCAACATGGTCAGTCCAGCCCCGAAATACCAGGCAATTCTCCTCTGAACAAGGAACATGATAACCCCAGACGATTGTTTCAGCCTCCTTTGGGTCTCGTCAGTGAGGTGCAGCCATCTCCCTCTAAGCACATTGGTCAAGGAGTCCACATCTGGTTTCCCCCATCACCCTTAGGGAAACTATCCCCAGGGTCATATTTACATATACAAAACAGAATGAGAAGCAGTCTGCCAGGAACGAAAAGCAGCATCAATAGCTTGTTCTATGGCCCGGTTGCAACCTGGTAGTAACTTCTTTCTGCCCAATTGTGCTTTTCACAGAGGAAAACTTTCCTGTAGTATATCAGTCTGATCCCACCAACATAGTCAGTCCAGCCCTGAAATACCAGGCAATTCTCCTCTGAACAAAGAACATGACAACCCCAGACTATCGTTTCGGCCTCCTTTGGGCCTCGTCAGTGAGGTGCAGCCATCTCCCTCTAAGCACATTGGGCAAGGAGTCCACGTCTGGTTTCCCCCATCACCCTTAGGGAGACTATCCCCAGGGTCATATTTATATATGCAAAACAGAATGAGAAGCAGTCTGCCAGGAACGAACAGCAGCATCAATAGCTTGTTCTATGGCCCGGTTGCCACCTGGTAGTAGCTTCTTTCTGCCCAATTGTGTTTTCACAGAGGAAAACTGCTTCTCATTCTGTTTTGCATATGTAACATGAATAATATAGAGCGTTGCAGCCACCGCCAGCATGTAAAGTGCATGCTCTGTATCATGCCCACAAACCTGAAGTGCACAATACAGCTGTCAAACAGCCAGTAATGTCACTGATCTGTGAATGTCACAGAGTGTAAGAATACCTAACCTCTAAAATAGTAATATGGTGGTGTCCAGTATAAAAATGCAGAGCTTGACCAAATGGTACTATTATGGAGTTAACATAAGGGAGCGGCTATGAAGAGCGCTGCACAATAGCATAATGAGTAGTAACCCTGCTATTATATTTGTGTCCAACAGTTTATTGACCCTTTAAATATGTGTTTCCCTGTTGTCATGCAGTTTTATCCCTAAGAAAAGAAAATAGTACACTTGTCCATGAGCCAGTAGCATGTTAATATGTTATGATCAATAACATCCAGCTAACCTATCATGTAAAATAAATAAAGGAATAAAATGTCATATAAGAAATCATTAAGTAATATTTATTAAAACAGACATTTCATGCAGAAAAATAGTGGAATATTATCTGGCAAATTATTAGATAAATCATAAATCAGGATGTTCTATTTATCTGGGGAGAAATATGAAGTGGAAATGTGGTATTTTAATAGCTGTATAATATCACACAAACCTCTTCAAATCTGGCTCTGATAATGGTAATCCAGTGTTTAATAGTAGTGATAGCGTCTGGATGACAGATTGCTAGGATCGCCTCTCCCATGGTTGCTCCTTTATTCAATTCAGCCCTTTTCTCTTCTACTTTTTTCATAAATTCCTAAAAGAAAAAATATTGAGGTTGTTAGGTCCTGGAAAGAAGATCAAAGAAAAAAGTGGATCTGGAAAGGATCTTTAACACTGAAAAGTAAATGTAAGCAAAGGCTTTTATGTCCTGATAACGAGAGACAGAGGGAGGAAGCTTGTACTGCATATTACTACATGATTACTAATTATAGCAAGGACCTTTCCTGTGATATTTAGCATAGCTAAATAAATACATAATAATAAAAAACAGATAACAGAGCTAGGGGAACATAAAGGGTGTGAAATATTCTTAAGGTCCCTTAGAAAACAGGATCTAGAATTTGTGCAATATGTAATAAGCTTTTAGTAAGCTTCAAGTTTAGATCTTCTAGTATTATATCTAGCATTAGCTGACAATGAACAGCTTAAAACATGAACAATGCTACTGAATTTGTCTTATATGCATAGCAAGGGGCTCAAAACATTCATGGGGGGAATCACTGTCACTATCACAATGCCCTAAGCAGCCTCTTGCCTGTGAGTGTGTTGGGATTAATCTCATCAGCTGATTTCTGACTAGATCTTTATGCTAATAAATACCACATTACAGTTGTCGCTCATTTCATGTATATATAAAGAGGATTTTTATTAAATAAATGTGCTACATAACATCAATGCACCTGCGTTCACTTACAGATGCAGAGCACAGGATATGGTCTGCTCCTACTTAAAAGATATGTGCCACAGAGCAGCTGGTAACTAAATGCAACACACACTGCTGTGCGCTCAACTTCTGCCTTTGTTAGCAACCAATGGGTTAAAATAAATCCTAAATAGGGAGCTGCACTGATAACCATGCTTCAGTAAAATAAAATGTATGTCTTTCACTTTTTTACAGCTCTAATGATGTTGATACTGACATCCATATTGTGGTAAGGTATTTTTTCAAATGACACAGTCCAAAAAGACAGCAGCACTCACCACTTCCAAAACTGGAGAAATTTATTGAAACACCAAGGTGCACCTTGGTGTTTCAATAAATGTCTGCAATTTTGGAAGTGGTGAGTGCTGCTGTCTTTTGGACTGTTTGATTTGTACTTGGGACCTGGTCTGGAGCCCTTGACAGAGTTGCACCTTTTTGTCTGTTGTGCTGTTCCTATCTCTGACTATGATTTTTTTCAAATGACGTCATTTTTCACATTCACACAGTAATCTACCATGTTTGGACTGTGAGTTTTTGAATGAAGATGAAAGAAGGAAATTAACCCATTGAACATCATTCAGTCAAGCATCCAGAGTTATTACATTTTAATCAACTTTTTTTTAGCTAAGACACAATAGGATGATTAAACTAGAGTAGCATGGAAAATAATTAGATATGTGCAGAGACAAAATAATGACATCCTGTTGTATACAGTAAATCCAAATCTGTGTTATGACATCTTCTCTACCAAGAGGATGCTCCATTAAAGGGACACTGACGTTCATGATTCAGACACAGTTTAATATATATAGATATATATATATATATATATATACTTCTTTTATCTAATTGTGCAGTATTTTAATATACACAGTTTCTGAGGCACCAACTCCTACTGAGCATGTGCAAGAGTTTACAGAGTATACATATATGAGTCTATCATTTGCTGATGGCTGTCACATGATACAGGGGCAAATAAATTGAAGAAAATTTAGTAATTTGTCAGAAAACAATTTGTTGCACATTTGAAATTCAGACTATAAAAGTCCCATTTAATAAAGACTAGATAGACAAAGATCACTTTCGCAAACCTGTCCGCCCAGGATCGCATGCAAGCGGGCAGCACTATGCTGCCTGTATTTAACATTGCACAAGTGTGTGCTTGTGCAAAGCTGCCCCCTGCTCATGCTAGCCCAAAGGTGCGCAAGTAGGGGCTGTCAATAACCCTTGGGCTAATATGTTCAGGGTGATTTTAATCCACCAGATAACAGCTGCTTCCTAGCTCTAGGCTTCAGGCTCACTCAAGCAAAGGGCCCCCAAAGTTGCATCTGCAGCTTGATAAATGGAGCCCTAAGTGCCACTGAATTTTGCCTTAATATTATGCATCTGTTGATTATGCAGTTATGCTGTCTTTTAATTGACTGTGCGTCTCTTTATCTAAAAGATCGTTCTTCTTTTTCAGATACCGTAAAGTGATAATAAAGCCTAGCGTGTGTGCAATGCTAGGATTTACCAGTGGAACAAATCAATGGGACTTTCAGGCATGAAGTATAAAATAAAGGTAACAAATAAAGAAACTTTCAGCAGAAGGTCCCCTTTATTTGTTACTTTATTTTATACTTCATGCCTGCAAGTCCCCTTTATTTGTTCCACTGGTAAATCCTAGCATTGCACAAACACTAGGCTTTATTATCACTTTCATGAAGATTTTTGTTTTTAAAATTTTCACCAATGAACATAATATTAAATCTCTATTTAATAAGTCAGATTGGAACTCTTTATTAGTCAGGGTGAAAGCTTACAGTCGACCTGTGAAAGGCTTTCAGTAGTCAGCTAAAAGAATGTTTTCTCTTGATATTGTGGTAAATAAAGGAACGTAAGTCTGTAGCACTTATTTACCTTGTGCTGGTCTATGAGTGGCTTCAGGGACTCTTCATCATCAGGCAGAACGCCATGGAAACGCAAGGCTTGTTCTGCTTCTGCCAACCATTCCAAAAGAATATGCACAGCGGAGTGGAACTCTTCTGCCTGCAATAAAAAAAAACATTGTTTCAAATCCAAGAAGGAAAGAAAAACAAATTGATTGCAGCATTTTCCCCCCCATCCTGATAAGCTGTTATTAAAGGGACATTAAACCCTAAAAATCCTTCCAATTTACTTAATTTTCTTCATTTTCTTTTTATTCTTTGTTGAAAAGTAGGAAGGTAAGTTCAGGTGTGTGCACGTGCCTGCAGTACTATATGGCAGCAGTTTCGCAACCATACTAGATGGCAGCACTATCTAATGACATCTAGTGCACTAGGCATGTGCACGCTACTTATCTAGATATCTCTTCAACAAAGAATAACAAGAGAACAAAGCAAATTTGATAATAGAAGTAAATTGGATATTTTTTAATGGTCTACTCTATCTCAATCATGAGAAAAAAGTTGTATATTATGCCCCAAATTTTTATATCCACACCAAAAAAACTGTCACAGACTTAACAATGTGATAAAATGAAATGCATGACAAATAATACCCAAAGGGGTTACATTTTCAAAATTTAAAACAACAACATTGTCCCTGTGTTAATAATTTTATCTGCACTGGCTCTAGGAAATGCAGATGTTCTGAAGGTCACTAACGTCTAGCGCAGGCTCTAACTTGAGTAACAGCAATTTCCATTGGCTACTACTAGCAGCAACAGTGAGATCTGGAGACAATGTATTATACTAAGATATGAAACACTGTTCTTTATGAATAGAATAACCAGTTTCCTACAAAAGGCTAAGCATTAGCTACACATGATATAGCGCTTCATGCATAGTACAAGACAGCAAGCATTGAGATAACAATACACATTCATTTTACTAATTGGGCGCTGAAGCACTGCTATTAAATGACTTGCCTAAGATCATTAGTAGCTGCCAATACATAAACCACAGCAGGCTTCTCATATAAAGCCCTCTTCTCCCAATGCTTCATGTACAGTTCCAAAGGCAGAGTTTTAACCCACCTGACAAAGGGCGTCTTCTAGTCTTGTTTGTTTGGACACAGACAAGGTGCACACTGTTTCCCACCGTGTGCTTAATTCCTGCATTTGTGCCTTGACCCAGGAAGAATCATCGTGGCTTCCTTCAATTAGTTCTTTTGCAGAACGCTTAAGAGCCTGAATATTGCTGCTTCGCTTTCCCAGCTCTTTTTGGAATACCTAAAAACACAATGAAGTACTTATAAAACAGCTTAAAATGTATTGTTTCCCAGTATCTGTATGCTTAAAGGGACACTGAACCCAAATTTTTTCTTTTGTAATTCAGAAAGAGCATGCAATTTTAAGCAAATTTCTAATTTACTCCTATTATCAATTTTTATTCGTTCTCTTGCTATCATTATTTGAAAAAGAAGGCATCTAAGCTTTTTTTTGGTTTCAGTACTCTGGACAGCACTTTTTTATTGGTGGATGAATTTATCCACCAATCAGCAAGGACAACCCAGGTTGTTCACCAAAAATGGGTCGGCATCTAAACTTAAATTTTTGCATTTCAAATAAAGATACCAAGAGAATGAAGAAAATTTGATAATAGGAGTAAATTAGAAAGTTGCTTAAAATTTCATGCTCAATCTGATTCACGAAAGAAAATTTTTGGGTACAGTGTCCCTTTAACGAGAAAACAGCTTTATCATTAAAGGCATAAAATACACCTTAAGATTTTATTAGAACATTTTAGTTTGGCTTTTCTTGTAGTTTAGCTCTGAAAATTGTGGATTTTCTCATTCTCAGAAATGTTCCCTGCTACCTATCTTTCCCTTACATAAGATAATACCAAAGTTATTACATTTTAATCAACTTTTTTTAGTTAGGACATAATAACATGATTAAACTAGAGGCACATGGACAATAATTAGATATGTGAGACAAAGTATTGACAGTTTATACTAATATAACGTCTGAATTAGCTCCTGCAGATCAGCAATTGGTGGTTAAAGAAAAACAATTATGCTAACAAGATTGATTTGCTTTAGAAATGTTTAGACTTAGTTAATATATTATTCTATAATGTAATTATAAGGGGTTTGCTGTCTTTTTAAATATAAGTTTAATCAGTTAATAAAAACAAAGTCTGACTTTTTCTACAGTTGCAAAACATGATCAACTTTTGTTTGTGCCTGAACAATATTTGACTGATGGTTTAAAAGTTCTGAAATACAACCCCCGAAAAACAGTAAAATATTTGTACTCTGTTTATTTCCAATGATTAATATAATACAAAATGATAAATATTGTTGACACCAGAAACATTATGGTGCATTAACCAACCTAAAATAACTACTTAAAAGGGACATGAAACCCAAACATTTTCTTTCATGGTTCAGATAAAGGGGCCGAATTATCAAGCTCCGAATGGATGTTGATGCCCCTGTTTCCGCGCAAACCTTCAGGCTCGCCGGAAACAGAAGTTATGAAGCAGCGTTCTAAAGACCGCTGCTCCATAACTTGTCTGCCTGACACCCTCTGCTAGCAGCCGAATCTGCAGGGGGCGGCACTGCACCAAGCAGTTCATGTGCGAGCGGACATAATACGCACAATGATAAATTGGCCCCAAAGAATACAATTTTACACAACTTTCTAAATTACTTCTATTATTTTATTTGTTTCCTTCTCTTGTTATCCTTTGCTGAAAGGTTTATCTATGCAAGCTCAAGAGCAGCAAAAAAACCTAGGTTCTAGTTGCTGATTGGTGGTTGCATATATATACTGATTGTCATTGGCTCACCCATGTGTTCAGTTAGAAACCAGTAGCGCATTGCTGCTCCTTCAACAAATGATACCAAGAGAATGAAGCAAATTTGATAATGGAAGTAAACTGGAAAGTTGTTTAAAATTGTATGCTTTATCTGAATCATGAAAGAAAAATTTTGGATTTCATGTCCCTTTAACTGCATTGATAAAGACGTGGAAGAACTGTGCACAATCAGCAGGTAACATATATTCTGCTTAACCAGCATTTTCCCCACTTCCTATAAAAAACCACAAGACCCATTTTGTTTCCAAAGAAACACTGAAATATGCAATTTAAGTAAATGTACAAAACAAAGGCATGAAATAGAAACTTAAAGGCACATGGAATAGATGAGATGGAAAGATGGAAATCCACCTTTACCAGTCCTTTGTTGTGCAATTATTTTGAAGCATTCAAATGCAATTACTTTGTGGTTGTCTATGAGGTTCATCACAATATCGATGTCACCATGCACAGGCTGATCTTCAGCCAACTGGGGCTCGATCCTGTACAGCCAATCAATAAGCGCCTGGAGAGCGTCGGTAAACTGTCCTGAAAATAGTAGCGCTTCCTCCAATTTGTTTTGTCTGGCGAAACATAAAAGAATACCACAGAAATAAAGCTGTAATATTCAAAAACAAATATTTTATATTAAACATCCTAAATACCAGATATTTAGACAGTGAATTCCAAAAAAAGAGATTGTTTGCCATATGAAGATAAGTGCTGACTAATTGCTTAGCAGTTTACCACAACAATTTTCTAGCAGCTAAATGTGAGGGTATTTTTATATTTAGAAATGAGTCATAATATAATAGATGCTTATTTAGGATAGAAAGATTTAGTGTATAACTTTGTCAGTACATTTTTTAAATCATTTATATGGAGCATTGCTGTAGTTACTATATTTATACTGAAAATTGCACAAGCATTTGAAAAAGATTATAATACAACTATAAATTTTAGTTCTTAAAGGGACATAAAGGAGCAATAATAAAATGCTCTTATATAGTAGAGATTGTGTATTATTGCACAATTGGTTTTTCACAGAGATTTGGTTTTTAAGATTAAGACCAGCAATGCATTGCGGAGCTGAATATGGCAGCTAAGCCAGAGGCAGCAGATATGCGTAGCTCTAAATCACTGTCTGTGCTCAGCTTATGATGAGAAGTGCACAGCAGGTCCATAGTGGACTTTAACCTACTTGATGCGCATGACATCATGGGGCCTATTTACTATGGTGCGAGCGGAGATGATCAGATATAGGGGGTGTCAATCAACCTGATCGTATTCGTTCGGGTTGATTTCTATCCGCTGCCTCAGAGCAGACGGACAAGTTATGAAGCAGCGGTCTTTAGACTTCTGTTTCCGACGAGACATACGGAGCTTAATAATTATGCCCCATTGCATATTGTAATCTGTGTATACCCTGGATAACAATTTAAGAAAGTTAATCACATAGTTCTGTTCAAGCAATAATGCAATAATACAATAATGCAATGCTCTAGACCATTATGACCCTTATACATAATCATGCAGGGAATATTTGTATAGCTGTGTAAAGCCCCTGAGAATAAATGCTGAACATTGAAAATTGAATATGAAGTTGTGATAATATATTTTGTTTCATTTAAAGGGACATGATGTACCTAAAAGAGTGTTTTAAATACATTAATTTTTTAATGTTATTTTTGTAATACATTTTACCTGCTGCTCTTGCATATGCATCACAGAAAAATCCAGTTTAAGGAATGATAACCATAAATATAATATATACAATATTGAGTTTAAAGGACAGTCAACACCAGAATTTTTGTTGTTTAAAAAGAAAAATAATCCCTTTATTACCCATTCCCCAGTTTTGCATAAGCCAACACAGTTATAATAAAATACACGTTTTACCTCTGTAATTATCTTGTATCTAAGCTTCTGCTGACTGCCCCTTATTTCAGTTCTTTGACAGACATACAGTTAGGCCAATCAGTGCTCACTCCTAGGTCACTTTACGTGCAGTGAGCTCAATGTTATCTATATGAAACATGTGAACTAATGCCCTCTAGTGGTCAAAATGTATTCAGATTAAGAGGCAGTCTTCAAGGTCTAAGAAATTAGCATATGAAACTCCTAGTTTTAGCTTTTTAACTAAGAATACCAAGAGAACAAAGCAAAATTGTTGATAAAAGTAAATTGGGAAGTTGTTTAAAAATTGCATGCCCTATTTAAAACAGGAAAGTTTTTTTGGACTTGACTGTCCCTTTAATTGAGTTTTCCCTCGGTATCAAAACTAATTAGACTATTACAGTTAAGTTTTCAGCACCACAGTTCAAATTAATATGCCTGTATCACTTTAAAACATAAAGTTATGTTCTGGCCATGAAAACTATTACAGAAAAGTCCCTTACTAAGCAGGGAGAACTTTTAAATCCATCCCAAAAGAAAACTATATTCAAACTACAGGAATTTACTGTTTATTCGTGTGTTTCCAAACCAAGACAAAAATAGAGACCATGTTTGCATATATTATAAGTTTTAAATGTAAAAATCTAACACATAAAAATGTGTAAAAATTATTTTAAGCTCCCAGGATGATGCAACGTGCTGTACAAAAACGATATCTAGTCATGAGACAGCGAGAAACCACAATGTGTCTCTTGTTTCCTCTGGGCGTGTGGGATGATGTCATGTTAATTGTGAATGATTGCATCTCGGGTCTAAAGGCCATGAGATTTAATAGGGTGATCTCACATGCCTTTGATACAGAAGTGATTCTTTTCACAAGAACACTTTTAATCTCTGTATGAGATACATTTGTTCAATATAGAAACATTTGTGAGTAATATTTCTACTTCATAGATGTCAAAAAACATATACTCCTTACCTTTCCACAGATTTCCCACACACAGTATCCCACTTGTCTCTTATCTCACACAGCATGTCATCTAACGTTTGAATATCATCATTGAGGGAAGCTTTTTCCTTTAGCGCGCGTCCACTTCTTGCAGTAGTGTCATAAACTGAATGTTTGGCGCCAACAGTTTTTTGGAATTCCTAAATGTAATGACAGAAAATCCATATTAAACAGATTTCTCACCTCCGTTTTCTTCTTAAATCTCGTCATTTTTCTTTTCTTTTCAGAAGACATAAAACAACAGTAAATGCAAGAGAAAGATTTCATGAAACGATGACAGAGAATTTGAGATGGCTCCATCTGGCATCAAAAAGAAGTATATAGATCTTAATCGCGAGGAAGACTGCATATTTGTACTAGATCATCATCATAATGTTTTAAACAGAACATTTTGCTCATATTGAAAATGTTCCAAATGTATGCATTATAGTTCTCTGAAGTGATATGTAGTAGAAATGACATTATTCATTTGTCTAAAGTGTGCCAGAGAACAATTCTTTTGTTGATAGAATTATTTGATTTTTAACTCAACAAATTACATACTACATGGTCTCTATATTTTAAACACACTTATATCTAAATTCCTCATAAAAATGTTTCATTAAGCACAGAAAAGAAATGCAACATACATTAAATATTCAGTCACATTGTGTTTTCTGTAATTTAACTGAAAATTGTGATTTTCCCATTACCACAAGAGGACACTGCATACATAAATATGCTGCAGGTCACACACACAATGATTGCTCTGATAATTGCAATAGCTTGGTTACATCTAGCCTTGGATTTTTAAATGCTTCTCAAATGTCCCAATGCTAATCTTTTTCAATGCTTAATTGCTAATATTTACAATATATACAGGAAATTTAATTACCGGAATTTGATAGGGGGAGTCAAAATGAAAGTTTTATGATTCAGCTAGAACATGTAATTTTAAACAACATTCTAGTTTACAGGGAGTGCAGAATTATTAGGCAAGTTGTATTTTTGAGGATTAATTTTATTATTAAACAACAACCATGTTCTCAATGAACCCAAAAAACTCATTAATATCAAAGCTGAATAGTTTTGGAAGTAGTTTTTAGTTTGTTTTTAGTTATAGCTATTTTAGGGGGATATCTGTGTGTGCAGGTGACTATTACTGTGCATAATTATTAGGCAACTTAACAAAAAACAAATATATACCCATTTCAATTATTTATTTTTACCAGTGAAACCAATATAACATCTCAACATTCACAAATATACATTTCTGACATTCAAAAACAAAACAAAATCAAATCAGTGACCAATATAGCCACCTTTCTTTGCAAGGACACTCAAAAGCCTGCCATCCATGGATTCTGTCAGTGTTTTGATCTGTTCACCATCAACAGTGCGTGCAGCAGCAACCACAGCCTCCCAGACACTGTTCAGAGAGGTGTACTGTTTTCCCTCCTTGTAAATCTCACATTTGATGATGGACCACAGGTTCTCAATGGGGTTCAGATCAGGTGAACAAGGAGGCCATGTCATTAGATTTTCTTCTTTTATACCCTTTCTTGCCAGCCACGCTGTGGAGTACTTGGACGTGTGTGATGGAGCATTGTCCTGCATGAAAATCATGTTTTTCTTGAAGGATGCAGACTTCTTCCTGTACCACTGCTTGAAGAAGGTGTCTTCCAGAAACTGGCAGTAGGACTGGGAGTTGAGCTTGACTCCATCCTCAACCCGAAAAGGCCCCACAAGCTCATCTTTGATGATACCAGCCCAAACCAGTACTCCACCTAAACCTTGCTGGCGTCTGAGTCGGACTGGAGCTCTCTGCCCTTTACCAATCCAGCCACGGGCCCATCCATTTGGCCCATCAAGACTCACTCTCATTTCATCAGTCCATAAAACCTTAGAAAAATCAGTCTTGAGATATTTCTTGGCCCAGTCTTGACGTTTCAGCTTGTGTGTCTTGTTCAGTGGTGGTCGTCTTTCAGCCTTTCTTACCTTGGCCATGTCTCTGAGTATTGCACACCTTGTGCTTTTGGGCACTCCAGTGATGTTGCAGCTCTGAAATATGGCCAAACTGGTGGCAAGTGGCATCTTGGCAGCTGCACGCTTGACTTTTCTCAGTTCATGGGCAGTTATTTTGCGCCTTGGTTTTTCCACACGCTTCTTGCGACCCTGTTGACTATTTTGAATGAAACGCTTGATTGTTCGATGATCACGCTTCAGAAGCTTTGCAATTTTAAGAGTGCTGCATCCCTCTGCAAGATATCTCACTATTTTTGACTTTTCTGAGCCTGTCAAGTACTTCTTTTGGCCCATTTTTCCAAAGGAAAGGAAGTTGCCTAATAATTATGCACACCTGATATAGGGTGTTGATGTCATTAGACCACACCCCTTCTCATTACAGAGATGCACATCACCTAATATGTTTAATTGGTAGTAGGCTTTCGAGCCTATACAGCTTGGAGTAAGACAACATGCATAAAGAGGATGATGTGGTCAAAATACTCATTGCCTAATAATTCTGCACTCCCTGTACTTCGGCTTGCAACTGTGCTTAATTTTTTTGGCAAAAGAGTTAAAGAGCATACATAGGAAGACTCCGGAAGCTAGATGCTGATTGGTGACTGCACATATATGATTCTTTTAAATGACTCGCCAGATGTGTTCAGCAAGCTCCTAGCACTGCATTGCTGTTCCTGAGACAACTTAGGTATATCAAGAGACCAAAGCAAAATTCATAATAGAAGTAAACTCGAAAACTGCTTAAAATTGCATTCTCTGTCTTAATCTTTAGACTTTACTGTCCCTTTAAATTGTTTTAATCAGCCTTTGCACATTATTCTTGTAATGTTACATTTAGTATTTTATATATTGTCTAAGCAGCATGGATACAAATCTATTTTATAATTATATTCCTTAAAACATAAATAAATACCCATAGGACTTTATTAAACTCGCGATCACACTGTATAGGATGTAGGAAACAGTGAGTGTATAAAATAATAATAAGGTAACAAAGCATTTATTTCACTAACAATAAACCCTATACATAGTTTTTTTATTATTAATGTTTACTATTTATTATATTTATCAGATTTTGTTAAGAAAAAAACTGGAATAAAAATAATTTTTGGTTATATTTAGGTATCACATTATTATATATTTTTGTTAAGACCAACAATCAGTATCAGTTTAGTAATAAAGAGAACTTCTGGAAACATAGTAATGGAATTACCATGAAGAAAATAAGTGTAACATAATTACTGCTAAATACTATTAAACCATTTTAAACTATTCTAACATCCAAAACATATTTTCTTTTAATAAGGCAGCACTTAGTGTAAGCTCGATAACCTTTGATTTGTACTGAAGAGACACATTTTATATCATATAATTACTCACTTAAAATCTATTAAATTCTCAAATATGTTTATACATGCCATGTTTTCTGCTCTGTAGCATAGTAATTCAGCAAGGATCTTGTGTAAATTCCAGATAGGTCATTAAAAATCAAGAATATGTCTGCTATAAACACATCATTTTTTTATTCCCAATTACACCTCAATTATGCCTGTTTTTTTAATTATCCAGTAATTACAAGTGGCGGCAGAAATAATCCTAACTCCTCCATTTTCTATTCTCCCAGATGGGAAAATGTATGTTCCCATATAAATCTTTGAAACAATTACAAATACTTATGTATGTAGGTACAATGTCTATTTGTTCAAGCTCAGACTTAGCATTAATATCTGGTTCAAAAAGCTGTAAAGTTTATATAAGATTCTTATGTGGTATTGGAAAATGACTTATGCTGGTTTTGTATATGTCAGATAATCCTTTAAAACTACATGTATGAAATCTATGTGGTAAAGATATTATAACTGCAATTTAAATTGCATAGAAAGTCATCATCTTTCTTTGTTAATTTTGGGCCAGATTACGAGTGGAGCGTAAAAGTTTGCGCACGAGCGATAAGAGGTTTATCTCGGGTGTTTGCACTCATCAAGTTTACCGCTGTATTTACGCTAGACTGATTACCGCATTCTCAGAGCTCTGGTTATAAGTGTCACAAAACACATCAAAAATACATTACAAAGTACACTTACACTCATACTAATACCATCCAAATAAAATTATTAAAAAAAACAAACAAAACAAAAGTTATAAGGGCTCAAAGATATGAGGCCTCAGGTGTTAGAAAAAAAGGCTTCAAAGGGCTTTATAAACATAAAGATACATACATATACATGTCTAGAGATGTCTATGTATGTACAGTATGTGTATGTATGTCTTTATGTGTGTACATATGTATTTATAAGTGTATATATGTATTTATAGACATATATACACATGTAAACACATAAATACATATGTACACACACGCATATATATATATGTGTGTGCATTGGAGTCCTTTACAGTTACAGTAAGTAGATGAAAATATGAAAAAAACATATTTTGGCAATATTAATTTTTAATTAAGGTTTTAACTATATATTTACTGTAAATATTTGACATTCCTATTGGTCTGCACATAGCAGACGATGCTCCATGTATTTCTAAATATATATTCCTATATATATCTTTATATACCTATACCTATATATAACCATGTGTGTATATATATATATATATATATATATATATATATATATATATATATATATGTATTTATGAATACATAGAACATATTCTTCTATGTGAAGAACATTGTAAGGTGAAATATTCATATTTTAATGTGGGGTTAGCGCACATGAGAATATGCAATCGTGTTTGCAGCTGCTGGTGCAATGCCGCCCCCGTACTTGATCGGGTTGATTTTCAGCGATGTCTGTCCGCCTGTTCAGAGCTTTATAACTGCTGTTTCTGGCGAGCCTGCCACCGCCGCCCCTAACTAAACCGCCAGCCCCCACATCGCCATTACTAAATAAACCTATTAACCCCTAAACCACCAGCCCCTCCACATCGCCACTAATAAATTAAACTATTAACCCCTAAACTTTATATTACAATTACAATATCCCTATCTTAAAATAAATAAAAACTTACCTGTGAAATTAAAAAAAACAAATTTTAAACTAACAATTAACCAAACATAACTATTATACTAAATTATTATACTAAAATTAAAATAACTACCAATTAAAAAAACTAAAATACACATTAAAAAAACCTAACGCTACTAAAATAATTTAAGTCTAAAATTACAAAAAATAAAAAATACTAAATAATGAAAAATAACAAACACTAAATTATGAAAAATAACAAAAACAAAATGATCAAAAATAAAAACAATTACACCTAATCTAAAAGCCCTATAAAAATAAAAAAGCCCCCCCAAAACAAAACACCCCTAGCCTACAATAAACTACCAATAGCCCTTAAAATGGCCTTTTGTAGGGCATTGCCCTAAAGAAATCAGCTCTTTTACCTGTAAAAAAATACAAAGACCCCACAACAGTAAAACCACCAGCCAATTCAAACCCCCCAAAATAAAAAATCTAACTCTAACAAAAACCTAAGCTACCCATTGCCCTCAAAAGGGCATTCAGCTCTTTTACATTGCCCTGAAAAGCCATTCAGCTCAAACCCTAATCTAAATATAAAAAACATCCAAAAACACTAACCCCCCAAAGATCCTCTTACAGTTTCTGTAAGTCTGGACATCCATCCTCATCCAGGCGGCAAAAAGGTCTTCATCCAGGCGGCATCTTCTATATTCATCGGTCACCGTATTCAAATCAGCCAATAGAATTTCAGTAGCTCTCATCCTATTGGCTAATTTGAACAGCCAATAGGATTTCAGTAGCTCTTACCCTATTGGCTGATTTGAATTTCAAGAATCAAATCAGCCAATAGGAATGCAAGGGACACCATTTTGAAAAGGTTCCCTTGCATTGAAGATCCAGTGTACGGCAGTGACCATATGAAGAGGACGCTCCGCCCGGGATGTCTTAAAGGATGGATCCTCTCCGCTCCGCTGGGATGAAGATAGAAGACGCCACCTGGATCAAGATAGAAGACACCGCTTGGATGAAGACTTCTCGCCGCCTGGATGAAGACTTCTCGCCGCCTGGATGAGGATGGATGTCCGGATTTCAGAAAATGAGAGTGGATCTTCGAGGGTTAGTGTTAGGTTTTTTTTTTTTTTTCTTAGATTAGGGTTAGGGCTTTTTTTAAAAAACTGAATGCCCTTTTCAGGGCAATGTAAAAGAGCTGAATGCCCTTTTAAGGGCAATGCCCATACAAATGCCCTTTTCAGGGCAATGGGTAACAGGTTTTTGTTAGTTAGGTTTTTTATTTTGGGGGGTTGATTGGCTGGTGGGTTTTACTGTTGGGGGTGTTTGTATTTTTTTACAGATAAAGAGCTTATTTCTTTAAGGCAATGCCCTACAAAAAGGCCATTTTTAAGGGCTATTGGGTAGTTTATTGTAGGCTAGGCGGTGTTTATTTTTCATAATTTAGTATTTTTTATTTTTTGTAATTTTAGACTTAAATTATTTTAGTAGCGTTAGGTTTTTTTAATGTGTATTTTAGTTTTTTAATTGGTAGTTATTTTAATTTTAGTATAATAGTTATGTTAGGTTAACTGTTAGTTTAAAATTAGGTTTTTTTAATTTCACAGGTAAGTTTTTTATTTATTTTAAGATAGGGATATTGCAAGTGTAATATAAAGTTAGGGGAGGCTGGCGGTTTTAGGTGGTTAATAGGTTAAGTTAGTGGCAGCGATGGCGGTGAGTGGCAGAATAGGGGTTAATAACGTTTATTATAGTTGTGGTGGATGTGGGCAGGTGGCAGATTAGGGGTTAATTACGTTTTTAAATAGTGTTTGTGATGCGGGAGGGCCTCGGTTTAGGAGTTAATGGGTAGTTTATGGGTATTAGTGTACTTTTTAAAACTTTAGTTATGAGTTTTGTGAAAAATTTTTGTTACACAAATACCATAACTACTGCTTTCAGATAGCGGAATGGATCGTGTCGGTATAGGCTGTAATGCAAGCTTTTTAGCCTCACTGCACAACCTGTAATACTGGTGCTATGGAAATTCCACGCAAAAACTTTTGAGTGCGGGATTGACGTTGCGTTACAGGCTACAATGCTTGCGGTATAGCTATACCAACACGACTCGTAATGGCTGCATAACTGTTTTTACGCAAAAACTCATACTCTAGGTGACTGTGAATTGAACCTCACCAAATACATCAAACCGGGGAAGGAGTGGCAGATGTAAGGAAAAGCTTTGGTAACGTTCCATCTGAGCATTGTTTAGCACTTTCTTTTTTGTTTTCTAGCCACCAGCATAGGAGTTAACATGTGTAGAACCGCCACACGTTGAGTTGGAGGTTTGCCCTTATCCTCTATGCTAGAAGCTATATTGTAGAGGTGCTACAATACCATGACCGGCACTTTACTTCATTTGGAGGATACTCTTACTCTACATGTCTCTACCCCAGCACTGTTCTTACGGTGCTGAGCCGTGTGTGGCTGTGGCATAATTTTGCAGGCACTTTGTACTATACTGTATTTCTAAGAGTGAGTAGTGATCTAGTGTGATTCCCACACCAGTGCTATTTTGTCAGTGCGGTGCAGGATCTTGCTGTGGTGTGTTGTTGGTTCCGGTCCTCTCTCGCCAGTTTGATGTATTTGGTGGGGTTTGATTCACAGTGTTCTTTCTCCTTGCTTGGGGTTTTAGTAGTTCTGTCATTACTGTATATGTTGTGTGCTATTTATTTTGCTTTGTATACTGACAGCAGCACTAGGAATTTTTAAGCTTTATTGTATCTGGTATAGTTGGGAGATAATTGCTTCTTCCATTCACTGGGAGATGTATCATTTTAAACAGGAATAATTCTACATGGAGTAAATAAACAATGAGGAGCAACCTACATACACTAAACAGAGGTGTCCAATTATATGTATACATATTAACACTAATAGTTGTAAGTTAAACTAGCTGCACTAGTTATGTAGAGCAAAAAAATGTGTACCATCTCTATTCATCAGAACACATCAATCAGACAACGCTGGGCTAAATATCTGACAAATGAATAAATCCTTTTATTTCAAATCTTGGATTGCAAAGATCCAGAGCTGTATAACTTGTAAGAAGCAACATTCTTACTGCAAATTAAAATGATCAATGTATAAACCCTTGCCATTGTAATGCCCTATACAAGGTTTAGTGAACATGAGAATTAGTACTGATAGACATTTTATATCAGGCCTTTTCAAACAACACTTACACATAATTTACTGGTGTACAGCTAAAACTGTAACATGCTATATATTGTGTAAATATCCAATTAAATATTGGCTTACAATTTTTGTTAATATAACCCACCTTATGTGTTGCTAACTGTGTCTTGATTTTGTCAGGCTCATTTGAAATTTCAAGTTCTGAATCCAAGATCTTTTCTGATTCTTCCAGCCAATCCATAAGTTTGTGAAATGCTTCATGAAACTATAAAAAAACAATATAAATGTTGATGTATATGGATAGATAATGTATTTATAACAGGGGTGGTTCATACTTTTATGAGATGAGGACAATCTTTGGTAAGTTTGTCATTGTAACCTAGTGATGCATGTGCTAAGCATACGAAAACCTGAGTTTGCACAAGAAATACAACCTTACAAGAATGTCAACCTTTTTTAACCCCTAGATGATGCTATTAGGACATCCCATGCTATCCCAAAAGTGCTGGGCTTAAATGCCTTAAGGATAGCATGGAACGGCCTAACTTTTTCGGTGTCCTGCTCCCTCCTGCTTTAAGACGTTGAAAAAAAATCTGACCGGTGGATGTGCCTAGTATCGAAGGCAGGCCCCCATGATCCGATCCCAGTATTGAAGTCACATGATCGCATGATTTATTTTTGCCATCAAATGTTTACATTGGAACTTCGTTCCGATCTTCAACACTTGCTCCTGTCTTGAAGGGGCTAATTGAGGCCACTGTAGGGGTGTAAATATACTTTCACAAAATACAGTTCTACGTTTGTTTTAACTTGAGGCCATACTGTATTGACTGGCTGAGAGGAAAATGGGAAATTACACAAAAGTCACACCTGGTCTAGAAGAAAAGTCTTCTTAACACTTATGATAGACTTACCAAAGTATCTCATATCAGTAAAGGGACAGTAAACGTACTATGTGCAGAATTATGTAGAGGCACCTGTAAAAAAAATAACGAAAACTAAAGATTTTGAGGCCCATTTATCAAGCTCCGAATGGAACTTGAGGGCCCGTGTTTCTGGTGAGTCTTCAGACTCGCCAGAAACAGCAGTTATGAAGCAGCGGTCAAAAGACCACTGCTCCATAACCCTGTCCACCTGCTCTGAGCAGGCGGACAGGAATCGCCACAATTCAACCCGATAAAGTACGATCGGGTTGATTGACACCCCCTGCTGGCTGGCCGCGAGTCTGCAGGGGGCGGGGTTGCACCAGCAGCTCACAAGAGCTGCTGGTGCAATGCTGAATACAGAGAGCGTATTGCTCTCCGCATTCAGCGAGGTCTGTCGGACCTGATCCGACAGACCTTTGATAAATTGGCCTCTTAACCTCCCCAAAAGTTTACTTACCTTACCTTCATCCATTCCTCTTCTGCTCCTCTGTGTTTTTATTTTAAAGCACATCACGGGTTTTGCTGTTATTAGGGAGAACAATCGCGCAATTAAACTAAATTATTGCACTCCCACGGTGGGTAAACCTGTCAGATGCTTAACCTAGCACAGGAGCATGATACATTTTGTTCCACTGCATGATTTGGTGGCTAGAAATTAGACAGCAAGATTGTGACGCACCTTTGAATAAAAAAAAAGAGGAGCAAACGAGGATGCTGATGAAGGTAAGGTAAGTAAACTTTTGGGGGATGGTTAAATATTTAATTTTCTTTATTTTTTTTATAGGTTCAGCTAGGTTAATGTTACACAATTCTGCTCATAGTGCACATAGTGCAGAATTATGTAATATTAATAACTATCTTTACTGTCCCTTTAAGAATAATAACATCTATTTATACATTCTTCCTTCAAATTTTGTGGTTGACAGGAATAATAAGAAATTGTGTACTACAAATATTGGTACCATTCACAAATCCTGTGGAAACGTTTATCTAATGATTTTCAAAAGATATTCACCATTAAAGTTAAAAGGATTGTTATCATTATTCTGAAATTATATCACCAAATGAATGTCTCTATATATCATCCACTATTATCATTATACAATATTACCATTATATTTTATAATCATTATATTATTATACACAATTATATAAAATGCTTTCCCAAAGTCAAAACTATTGTATACATATGTAAAGACTATGGGGCCGATTTATTAATCAGCGGATGCTGCTCATTCCGTGCGAGCCTTCTGGCTCACCGTAATCAGGAGTTAAGAAGCAGCGGTCATAAGACCGCTGCTTCTTAACCCGTCCGTCAATTCTGAGGTGGCAGACTGCAATCATCCCGATCAGATATGATCTGGATGTTTGACACCCCCTGCTAGCGGCCGATTGGCCATGAATGTGCATGGGGAGGCATTGCACAAGCATTTCACATTTATCAATGTTGGGTGGACATGATTCGCTACAGCCATATAATAAATCGGCCCCTATGAACCAACAAACTGGTTTACATTGCTCACTCTACCTGTTTGGCTCTTTTTCGGGCGTCATCCAAAGCACGTCCTCTTTCCAAAGAGCGCTGAACTACATTTTCCCATCGGCTTTGTACACTTATCAGTAAATTTTTAATCAGGACAACATCTTGTTTTTGACTGAAATATTTCAAATGATTTCCAGTTTTATCCAGTTCCAATATTTGATCTCGATGTGCGTTAACCTCTGTAACAAAGACCTGAAATGAAACCAATAAACTATTAGCAGTGTAATTACAGTATACATTAATTAAACATTAATTCAAAGTAATTATCCTTTAATTCCAAACCTCAAAATGAATGTCATTATTAAACCAATAATATACTATAAGCTAAGAACAATTTAAAAAATGAACGTGAGTTTAAAGTTTCAAGCTTAGGCAGCTAATGGCTATAAACTGCATTGAGCTTATACACCGGCCTAGATTGGCTATGATATCAGAAGTCAGAAAGATGAGAGAAAAACAATAAACATCAGGATTACGTTTTGTTGATGTAAGAATAAATTATAATGTGCCAGAAAGGTGTTTCAAGTTAAAGGGTCAATTCACCCAAAAATGTTGTTTACAAGTAGCTTGTTTACCCTTATTGCTGCATATGAAATAGCTGATTTAGCCCATGGTATCCCCACATATACTGAAACTTTCTATACTGGAGTCTATGCTATTGATAAACCTAAGTAAACACAGCTAGCAGAATAAATTACACTACCAGGGGGTGCAGGATAGTTAAGTACTAAAATGATTGTATTGTATTGAGCTTTGGTTTTCAAGACAAATATAAGATAAGGAATCAAGTGTGTGTACACAAAGTGATAACATAATAAGATCTGATATTGCCTGCAAGTGCAACCCATTGTAATAGGCTGTGGTTTAAAAGAACAAAACCAACATACTTACATATACACAAATAAACCTGAAAATGCAATTTCTCATACATTTTATACTCTGCAGCTGGTATAACAAGTCATTGAAAATACATTCATATAAAAAAAATACAGTGTACTGTCCCTTTAAAGAGCCACTAAAGTCAAGTTTCATGATTCAGATAGAGCATGCAATTTAAAACAACTTTCCAAAATACCATTATCAAAACAAGCTCCTCTTTTTATATGCACGCTTTCTGAGACCCCAGCTCCTACTCAGCAAGCGTAAGAATTCACTGTATATACGTATATGCATTTTGTGATTGGCTGATGCCGGTCACATAATGCAGAGGGAAAAAAAGTGCAAATAACTTTGAAATTTGCCAGAAAATATTCTGCAGCTCATTTCATATTCAAAGTAAGTACTATTGCATTGTCCTTTTATTGTATAATATTGAATTATACTGTATTTAGTGGTCCTTTAAATCTTACGAGATTGCCTTGGATGTTTCAATATTGAGATGAGCACTCTTGGCAATGGGAAATTCCCTTTAAATATAGATAAATGTTTCAGTAGAAACAATAGAATCTCAATGAGATCTGAGTGAAGTTGTCTTTAAATGGACATTGTACTTTAAAATGTGTTTCCCCTTAATGAGTTTACAATAATTTGTTACAGCTACAGATTTTAAATGAATGGGGAAATTATCTTTTAGGTGTATTTTTGTAAATGAAATAGATGTCTCTGGTAATTAAAACCACAATCCCATCAAATAGGCTCATTAGCTTACATCTCTATATTTATACCAAATCCTCATCTTCTCTCTATACACAGTGAGACTAATACTTACAGAAAACAATGAAATAAAAACATTTTAGTATGTCTCTGTCCCAAATCCAAACTTGGAATGTAATTTCTTCTAAATATTCTTGCGTATGCTTTTTTATAACCAGAACTTAAGTAATGCAGTTTTCATTATAGGTGGGAATACAACAGGCATAAGGTAAATGAGCTATTTTTAAACAATTAAATACAATCCAGCAGGTAAAATTGATCATTGATGCCATTTTAAAGGGGAGGAAAACGAATCACAGTATACTGCCCCTTTCAGTTATCTCACTTAGGATTTACCTTCAGTTCACCACAGTTTGGACTCGGGATGGATTTCAGATCATTACATTGCTAGTAATAGAAGATTATTCACTAACCCTGTGTATTTGCCTGATTTATTAAATGAATTTTCAGATAAAACATTTAACAACTGTAATGTGTTCACCAATGGAATAAAGAACATGAAACTGTCTATTTACCTTATGTTCATCAATTTGAAATAAAATAGTATCCATAATCAGACTAGCTGGGGAAGACATAGTAAGTGTCTGTTCTGCTTGTGTAAGCCAGTTAATGAAATCTTGAAGGGAATTGTGAAAGTCAGTGGCCAACGTGAGAGCTTCCTCCAGTTTTGCCTGAAAAAAATACAAATATGTTCATCAATACAAATGATAAGTAAATTGCACACCTAACAAAACAATGTCACCCTACAACTCGCAACACAAGTAAAACATGATGCATTAACAGGTCTACTACACATTCTTAATAAAAACTAAATATATATATATATATATATATATAATATATATATATATATGTCCCTATAAAATATTATATAGTCATCTGAATATTAATTGATTTATGATATCATTATTTAACTCCGCTTTGTCTCTTTTTCACTCCTTCCCTTGACAATGTAACTTGCAAACTTACCTTTCGCTCACTGAGTTTTGTTTCCACAGACTCCCATTTGTCTTTTAAATTGTTAATGTCTTGATCTAGGTTTGCTTCTGAAGAACCGGCGCATCTTGTCATCATTTGTTGGTTTTTAAGCATTAGGTTCTTATACACCTCTTCCTTAGCTTCAAAGGCATCACATAGTTCCTAGAAAAATACACAGGGAGTTATTTTTATTATTGTACTTTCATCTTACTATAAACCAGCATGAGTAGCAGAACATATATGTCAAACCATTCAAGAGCTGGACTAGCATGTTACATGTCTATGGGATAGAATAATATTGTGCATTTGTTTTGTTTAAGAAGAATGCTATTTTTGAAAAATAGTTCAACAGAATGCAAACTGCAGAAAAATACAACATTGTGGTCTACATTACAAGTGGCGCGCTACTTTATTGCGAGCCCACAAATGGGCAAATTTGCCCATTTGTGGGTGCTAAATAAATAATCAGCATGCACTTGTAATTTCTGGTTATTTATCACGTGCCTGTAAACTGTTGAATTTGCCTGTTTTCGGGGACCGCGATAAATTAGCGCTCCACTTGTAATCTAGTCTTTATTGTGGTGAGGTACTGGAAGCACTAGGTGGAAGGCAGGGAGAGATGTTTGAGTCCAAAAGACACTGGCTCTTAAAGGGTCATTAAACTCAGTATTAAATGCCCATATGTTTTAATTGAAGGATGTTCTAGGCAAATTGCTTTTGCATGCTAAGCACATTGCACATTTAGGAAGTATTGGAAATGACTGGAGGCACTGGCTTATAGAAATAAACTGCAAATATGTTTTCATTAGCATAACAAAATATACACTTTTAAATCCTCCTGTCCCCTTATCTCATATCATTTTATTTGAAGTTTGAGAAAAAACATAATTTATGCTTACCTGATAAATTCCTTTCTTCTGTTGTGTGATCAGTCCACGGGTCATCATTACTTCTGGGATATAACTCCTCCCCAACAGGAAATGCAAGAGGATTCACCCAGCAGAGCTGCATATAGCTCCTCCCCTCTACGTCACTCCCAGTCATTCGACCAAGGACCAACGAGAAAGGAGAAACCAAGGGTGAAGTGGTGACTGTAGTATAATTTAAAAAATATTTACCTGCCTTAAAAAACAGGGCGGGGCCGTGGACTGATCACACAACAGAAGAAAGGAATTTATCAGGTAAGCATAAATTATGTTTTCTTCTGTTATGTGTGATCAGTCCACGGGTCATCATTACTTCTGGGATACCAATACCAAAGCAAAAGTACACGGATGACGGAGGGGCTAGGCAGGCTCATTATACAGAAGGAACCACTGCCTGAAGAACCTTTCTCCCAAAAATAGCCTCCGAAGAAGCAAAAGTGTCAAATTTGTAAAATTTTGAAAAAGTATGGAGCGAAGGACCAAGTTGCAGCCTTGCAAATCTGTTCAACAGAGGCCTCATTCTTAAAGGCCCAAGTGGAAGCCACGGCTCTAGTAGAATGAGCTGTATTCTTATCAGGGAGGCTGCTGTCCAGCAGTCTCATAGGGCTAAACGAATTATGCTACGAAGCCAGAAGGAAGAGAGGGTTAGCCGTAAGCCTTTTGACCTCCCTCCTCTGACCAGAGTACACGACAAAACAGGGGAAGACGTTTGTCGAAATTCCTTAGTTGCCTGCAAATAGAACTTGAGGGCACGAACTACATCCCGATTGTGCAGAAGACGTTCCTTCTTTGAAGAAGGATTTCGGCACAAAGAAGGAACAACGATCTCCTGATTGATGTTCCTGTTAGTGACTACCTTAGGTAGATAACCCAGGTTTTGTACGCAGAACTACCTTATCTGAATGAAAAATCAAATAAGGAGAATCACAATGTAGGGCTGATAACTCAGAGACTCTCCGAGCCGAAGAATAGCCGTTATAAAAATAGAACTTTCCAAGATAACAACTTTATATCAATGGAATGAAGGGGTTCAAACGGAACTCCTTGTAAAAACGTTAAGAACCAGGTTTAAACTCCATGGCGGAGCAACAGTTTTAAACACAGGCTTGATCCTAGCTAAAGCTTGACAAAAAGCCCTGGACGTCTGGAATTTCTGACAGACGCTTGTGCAACAAAATGGACAGAGCTGAGATCTGTCCCTTTAATGAACTAGCCGATAAACCCTTTTCTAAACCTTCTTGTAGAAAGGACAATATCCTAGGAATCCTAACCTTACTCCAAGAGTAACCTTTGGATTCGCACCAGGATAGGTATTTTACGCCATATCTTATGGTAAATCCTTCTGGTAACAGGCTTCCTAGCCTGTATCAGGGTATCAATAACCGACTCAGAAAAACCCACGTTTTGATAAAATCAAACGTTCAATTTCCAAGCAGTCAGCTTCAGAGAAGTTAGATTTTGATGTTTGAATGGACCCTGAATCAGAAGGTCCCTGTTTTAGAGGTAGAGACCAAGGTGGACAGGATGACATGTCCACTAGATCTGCATACCAATTCCTGAGTGGCCATGCAGGCGCTATTAGAATCACTGATGCTCTCTCCTGTTTGATTCTGGCAATCAATCGAGGAAGCATCGGGAAGGGTGGAACACATAAGCCATCCCGAAGGTCCAAGGTGCTGTCAAAGCATCTATCAGAACCGCTCCCAGGATCCCTGGATCTGGACCCGTAGCGAGAAGTTTGGCGTTCTGACGAGACGCCATGAGATCTATCTCTGGTTTGCCCCAACGTCGAAGTATTTGGGCAAAGACCTCCGGATGAAGTTCCCACTCCCCCCGGATGAAAAGTCTGACGACTCAAGAAATCCGCCTCCCAGTTCTCCACTCCCGGGATGTGGGATTGCTGACAGGTGGCAAGAGTGAGACTCTGCCCAGCGAATTATCTTTGATACTTCCATCATTGCTAGGGAGCTCCTTGTCCCTCCCTGATGGTTGATGTAAGCTACAGTCGTGATGTTGTCCGACTGAAACCTGATGAACCCCCGAGTTGTTAACTCTGGGCCAAGCCAGAAGGGCATTGAGAACTGCTCTCAATTCCAGAATGTTTATTGGAAGGAGGCTCTCCTCCTGATTCCATAAACCCTGAGCCTTCAGAGAAATCCAGACAGCGCCCCAACCTAGTAGGCTGGCGTCTGTTGTTACAATTGTCCAGTCTGGCCTGCTGAATGGCATCCCCCTGGATAGATGTGGCCGATAAAGCCACCATAGAAGAGAATTTCTGGTCTCTTGATCCAGATTCAGAGTAGGGGACAAATCTGAGTAATCCCCATTCCACTGTCTTAGCATGCACAATTGCAGAGGTCTGAGATGTAGGCGAGCAAAAGGTACTATGTCCATTGCCGCTACCATTAAGCCGATCACCTCCATGCATTGAGCTACTGACGGGTGTTGAATGGAATGAAGGACACGGCATACATTTTGAAGCTTTGTTAACCTGTCTTCTGTCAGGTAAATCTTCATTTCTACAGAATCTATCAGAGTCCCCCAAGAAGGGAACTCTTGTGAGTGGAAAGAGAGAACTCTTCTTTTCGTTCACCTTCCATCCATGCGACCTTAGAAATGCCAGTACTAACTCTGTATGAGACTTGGCAGTTTGAAAGCTTGGAGCTTGTATCAGAATGTCGTCCAGGTATGGAGCTAACCGAAATTCCTCGCGGTCTTAGGGACCGCTAGAAGAGTACCCAGAACCTTTGTGAAGATTCTTGGAGCCGTAGCCAATCCGAATGGAAGAGCTACAAATTGGTAATGCCTGTCTAGAAAGGCAAACCTTAGATACCGGTAATGATCCTTGTGAATCGGTATGTGAAGGTAAGCATCCTTTAAATCCACTGTGGTCATGTACTGACCTTTTTGGATCATGGGTAAAATTGTCCGAATAGTTTTCCATTTTGAACGATGGAACTCTTAGGAATTTGTTTAGGATCTTTAAATCCAAGATTGGCCTGAAAGTTCCCTCTTTTTTGGGAACTACAAACAGATTTGAGTAAAACCCCCTTGTCCTTTTCCGACCACGGAACCGGATGGATCACTCCCATTAATAAAAGATCTTGTACGCAGCGTAGAAACGCCTCTTTCTTATTTGGTTTGTTGACAACCTTGACAGATGAAATCTCCCTCTTGGGGGAGAGAATTTGAAGTCCAGAAGGTATCCCTGAGATATGATCTCTAGCGCCCAGGGATCCTGAACATCTCTTGCCCAAGCCTGGGCGAAGAGAGAAAGTCTGCCCCCCACCAGATCCGGTCCCGGATCGGGGGCCCTCGATTCATGCTGTCTTAGGGGCAGCAGCAGGTTTACCTGGCCTGCTTGCCCTTGTTCCAGGACTGATTAGGTCTCCAGCCTTGTCTGTAACGAGCAACAGCTCCTTCCTGTTTTGGTGCAGAGGAAGTTGATGCTGCTCCTGCTTTGAAATTACGAAAGGAACGAAAATTAGATTGTCTAGTCTTAGCTTTGGCTTTGTCCTGAGGCAGGGCATGGCCTTTACCTCCTGTAATGTCAGCGATAATCTCCTTCAACCCGGGCCCGAATAAGGTCTGTCCCTTGAAAGGTATATTAAGCAATTTAGATTTAGAAGTAACATCAGCTGACCAGGATTTTAGCCACAGTGCTCTGCGTGCCTGAATGGCGAATCCTGAATTCTTAGCCGTAAGTTTGGTTAAATGTACTACGGCATTCCGAAATGAAAGAATTAGCTAGTTTTAAGGACTCTAAACCTGTCCGTAATCTCGTCCAGCGTAGCTGAACTAATGTTCTCTTCCAGAGATTCAATCCAGAATGCTGCAGCAGCCGTGACCGGCGCGATGCATGCAAGGGGTTGCAATATAAAACCTTGTTGAACAAACATTTTCTTAAGGTAACCCTCTAGTTTTTTATCCATTGGATCTGAAAAAGCACAGCTATCCTCAACCGGGATAGTGGTACGCTTAGCTAAGGTAGAACTGCTCCCTCCAACCTTAGGGACCGTTTGCCATAAGTCCCGTGTGGTGGCGTCTATTGGAAACATTTTTCTAAATATTGGAGGGGGTGAGAACGGCACACCGGGTCTATCCCACTCCTTAGTAACAATTTCAGTAAGTCTCTTAGGTATAGGAAAAACATCAGTACTCGCCGTCCCGGGTACCGCAAAATATTTATCCAACCTACACATTTTCTCTGGTATTGCAACTGTGTTACAATCATTCAGAGCCGCTAAAACCTCCCCTAGTAATACACGGAGGTTCTCCAATTTAAATTTAAAATTTGAAATATCTGAATCCAATCTGTTTGGATCAGAACCGTCACCCACAGAATGAAGCTCTCCGTCCTCATGCTCTGCAAGCTGTGACGCAGTATCAGACATGGCCCTAGTATCATCAGCGCACTCTGTTCTCACCCCAGAGTGATCACGCTTGCCTCTTAGTTCTGGTAATTTAGCCAAAACTTCAGTCATAACAGTAGCCATATCTTGTAATGTTATCTGTAATGGCCGCCCAGATGTACTGGGCGCCACAATATCACGCACCTCCCGAGCGGGAGATGCAGGTACTGACACGTGAGGCGAGTTAGTCGGCATAACTCTCCCCTCGCTGTTAGGTGAAATTTGTTCAATTTGTACAGATTGGCTTTTATTTAAAGTAGCATCAATACAGTTAGTACATAAATTTCTATTGGGCTCCACCTTGGCATTGGAACAAATGACACAGGTATCTTCCTCTGAATCAGACATGTTCAACACACTAGCAAATAAACTTGCAACTTGGCTACAATTTTATTTAATAAAAACGTACTGTGCCTCAAAGAAACACTAAACGAATAATGACAGTTGAAATAATAAACTTGAAAAACAGTTATAGCATCAATCCTTGTAAACAACACAACTTAGCAAAGGTTTCCCATTAGCAAGAGCAAAATTAATTAAATTACAGAGTAACGTTTTTTATCACAGTCAATATATAATTCTCAAAGCTCTGCTGAGAGAATCTACCTCCCTCAAAAGAAGTTTTGAAGACCCCTGAGTTCTGTAGAGATGAACCGGATCATGCAGGAAATACAATGAGCAACTGACTGGAAATTTTGATGCGTAGCAAAGAGCGCCAAAAACGGCCCCTCCCCCTCACACACAGCAGTGAGGGAGAAACGAAACTGTCATAATTAGAATAAGCAACTGCCAAGTGGAAAAATAGCCCAAACATTTATTCACTCAGTACCTCACTAAATGTAAACGATTCTACATTCCAGCAAAAACGTTCAACATAATCAATACATATAAAAAAATTCTTATGTACTTTTTACAGAGTAATTCCAGTGAAGTACCATTCCCAGAATACTGAAGTGCAAAGTATACATACATGACATTATATCGGTATGGCAGGATTTTCTCATCAATTCCATTGTCAGAAAATAAAAACTGCTACATACCTCTATGCAGATTCATCTGCCCGCTGTCCCCTGATCTGAAGTTTTTACCTCTCCTCAGATGGCCGAGAACAGCAATATGATCTTAACTACTCCGGCTAAAATCATAGTAAAACTCTGGTAGATTCTTCTTCAAACTCTGCCAGAGAGGCAATAACACACTCCGGTGTCATTGTAAAATAACAAACTTTTGATTGAAGTCATAAAAACTAAGAATAATCACCATAGTCCTCTTACACATCCTATCTAGTCGTTGGGTGCAAGAGAATGACTGGGAGTGACGTAGAGGGGAGGAGCTATATGCAGCTCTGCTGGGTGAATCCTCTTGCATTTCCTGTTGGGGAGGAGTTATATCCCAGAAGTAATGATGACCCGTGGACTGATCACACATAACAGAAGAAAGCATTATTATCTATCCAGCAAACTACATCGAACAGCAACAGATTATAATGATGTAACAAACAGCCTTATGGTATAAAATGATCATAAAACCTGTCACTTTCCATGGAAAACTGCTAAAAGCACGAGCACAACAGTTGCACTACTTTTACAGTTCATTCAACACGTGGAGTTCTTAAAGGGAGATAAAACCTCACATTTTTATTTCATGATTCAGACTAAGGGGCATATGTATCAGGCTCCGTATGGAGCTTGATACCCCGTGTTTCTGGCGAGCCTGCAGGCTCGCCAGAAACAGCAGTTATGAAGCAGCGGTCACAAAGACCACTGCTCCATAACCTGTCCACCTGCTCTGAGCAGGCGGACAGACATCGCCGGAAATCAACCCGATCGAGTACGATCGGGTTGGTTCACACCCCCTTGCAGGCGGCCGATTGGTTGCGAGTCAGCAGGGGGCGGCGTTGCACTAGCAGCTCTTGTGAGCTGCTGGTGCAATGCTGAATACGGTGAGCGTATTGCTCGCCGTATTCAGCGAGGTCTGGCGGACCTGATCCGCACTGTCGGATCAGGTCCGCCAGACTTTCATAAATAGGGGCCAGAGCATGCAATTTTAAACAACAATAATTTACTTCTATTATCATTTTTTTGTTCTTTTATTGTCTTTTGTTCAATAAAGCTCAGGAGCCCGCACATATCTGGAGCACTATATGGCAGCAGTTTTGCAATAATGTTATCCATTTGCAAGAACACTAGATAGCAGCACTATTTCCTGCAATGTTGTGCACCAGATACCTTCTTATGTATCTCTTTAACAAAGAACACCATGAGAACAAAGCAAATTTGATAATAAAAGTAAATTGGAAACTTTTTCTAAAATTGTACTCGCTAAATCAAAAAATACTTTTTTTCGGTTTCGTATCCCTTTAAGTCAATTCAGTCAGACACTTACCAGATGGGAGTTTAGTTGCTCTCTGGCTGTTTCTGGTAAACCTCCAACTGGTTTTGAAGCCAATAATTGACGCTCAGTATCTGTCAGCCATTGATGCATTTCTTCAATTTCACTATGGAAACCTTGAGCCTGCATTACAGAGCACATAACTTTACTAAACAACTGTCAGTAGCATAATGTTTTACAGTCCTTAGTTTCCAAGTTAAGTGTAGCAATGTATACTCCCAAAATAGTATAATATAGATTAAGTTCTATTTAAACCATGTCTGGACATTGTGAAAATACAGAAATTTGTGTAAGATAGAAATGTGTAGTAAGAAAATCTATTTCTATAAAACTAGATAATTCACTGTTTAAACAAATTCAAAAAAGGAAAAAAAAAATTATAACCTAAATGAGTAAATTGAGTAAACTTCAAATTGACATATGAACTAAAATTCCCCATGTATTGTAACTTTTTAACATACTAGTAAAACGCTACAAGCATTTGCTTTTGAAAATTGGAAGTCTGAAAATAGTCCTCGACAAATGATTACATTGCTATGTAGGCCTATCAAATAGCTTATATATGGCACCATTGATTTTAAAAATAATGTTAAATGGATACTAAATACAAGATTTTTCTTTCATGATTCAGATAGAGTATGCGATTTTAAGCAACTTTCTAATTTACTCCTATTATCAATTTTTCTTCATTCTCTTGCTATCTTTATTAAAAGAAAGCAGGAATGTAAAGCTTAGGAGCCAACCCATTTTTGGTTCAGAACCTGGGTTATGCTTGCTTATTGGTTGGCTGAATGTAGTAACCAATAAGCAAGCACTATCAAGGGTGCTGAACTTAAAATAGGCAGGTTCCTAAGCTTTACATGCCTGCTTTTTAAATAAAGATAGCAAGAGAATGTAGACAAATTGATAATAGGAGTAAATTAGAAAGTTGCCTAAAATTGCATGCTCTATCTGAATCATGAGAGAAAAAAAATTGGGTTTAGTGTCCTTTTAATCCTAAATCTAAAAATCCTAGACTGGCAAAAATACAAAGCTAACTAAGAATAAAGTGAGTCACAATACAGCAGTTCTTTAGAAAAAAAGGAATTAATCTCAATGTATGATATGATTTAAAATGTATGATTACAGTGATTAATACAAAATCGCCTATTTTGGCAATGATACATAGATAATGACATGGTTTTTTTTTAGCTTTTTGTACAGAGAAAAAAAAGGGAGATTAAATGTAATAATAATGTAAATAATTTTAACCTGGAATAGCGCACTGTCCAGTTGCTTTCTCCTTTGTTCTGTTTTTTCTAAAACATTAAGCCAACGCTGGTTTAAAGCTTCTAGTCTGGCGTGTAGATTGCTTGCTTCCTCACCAGCACTTGATTCTATAGATCATTTCCAGCCATTTTAAACAGTCTCAACAGTGGACTTATGAGCTAGCACATCGTTTTGAAGAACCTGTATTGATAAATATTGTGATTAAAACACAAGGCATTATTTATATTGAACATAGGTCTGGCACGGGGGGGGGGGTCATTTATGGTCCCCCTGATGGTTTTGTGTGGCCGTCTTCTTTATAACTTCATGAACATATTACAGGATAACAAAACAGTAATAAATTATGAGCCATTGTTACATCCATATGAAGCCACATGCTCCAAAATCTTCATATATTATCAAACTTGTTATGAGGAACCCAAAGGCAAAGTTAACAAAGCATCATACGCTTTAAGTTGCCATTTCAGGTGTATATTTCTATTTATTCATAATAATGGTAAAATATTTTAGAGCCAGATGAAAAAGGAGTGGCGGGTGGTAGATGTGTAGATGTAAAAATACCAAAACTTTTGACAGGCAAAATAATTTGTCTATATGCCATATAGATGACAGGTAGAGAATTACCAGGCCCAAAATGAATCGGGATTAAAGGGACATGAAACCCAAAATATTTTTTTCATGATTCAGATAGAGAACACAATCTTAAACAACATTCCAACTGACATCTATTAACTAATTTGCTTAATTCTTTAGATATCCTTTGTCAAAGAAACAACAATGCACATGGGTGAGCCAATCGAATGCGGCATCTATGTGCAGCCACCAATCAGCAGATACTGAACCTATTTAAATATGCTTTTCAACAAAGGATATCAAGAGAAAGTTGTTTAAATTGCATGCTCTTTCTAAATCATGAAATAATTCATTTGGGTTTCATGTCCCTTTAAAGTAACATGACACTTTAATTAACATTACTACAGAACATGAGGTAAAACAGGATGAAAATCTATAGTGAGACAAAGGAACTAGGATAGCAACAACACAATGGGCACATATAGTTTTATACTGTACATGTGTATGTATATGCAGAATTATCTGTATGCCTTTGTTTTCAGGTAATTCTCTTTAAATATGTAAATGTGTGTACAGAGGTATATTCATATGTAAACGTGTATGTGCTCAATAATGGCTATCAGTCTGTGTCTGTCTATGCATATAAATCTTCATGTTAGTATGCAGTACATTTTAGTAGACACATTTCATTTTTGTGACAAGTTATATAAATGTGCCTGACTATATTGTACAGTATCTATATGGATGTTTCGGTTTTATTGATACTTTCAGGCAATTACAAAAAATTTATCATATATTTCTTTTTCTAGCATTTTTTTGACAGAGGGTTTTCACTGTGTAAAGATAACTACATACATGAAGTTTTGCCAATTCTATCTCAATAGCTTTAGGATCTCCTTCTATGAGTTTCTGTTCATTGAGCAGTTCCTCCGTGTTCGTCATCCATGTTAGCAGCTCGTCCAAAGCGTGCTGGAATGGACCAAGCGCCAAAAGCGCACCTTCTAGTTTGTGCTGAAGCAAAAGGAAAAACAAGCATAACGTTAGGTTTCCATTTAGACAATAAAAACATATCTAAAATATAACTTCCCAAGCATCTCCGATTCTCTCTTTTCTGCAAATTACAAATTTATGTTATAGATGCTATTTATGTTACTCTAACTCATAGCATTTGATTGTTAAAAGCTGTTTTTTTTTTCTTTTTAAATCAGAAATAATACTTTTTGAAAGTTACCCTAGTATAAATCTTTGAAAGTGTTAAAATATAGAAATAAATTGGTTATAATATGTATTATCCTTCTGAGGCCCAGCTAAATGTTTTTACTAGGTGATGAACACAAATTTATAGTCTAAGAAGATACTAGAGTCAAGAGAGTCGAAGAGGAAACCCTAGCGGTTTTGAAAGATCAATTCCTCTCTTCAATAATTTTAATTTGATCCTATAAACTGTATCATAATTTGTACTTTTAGCAAAAATACTGTTACACTATTAATAAATAGTGGTCAAGTAGTAGAGTAATCAAACTATATCTATCTATCTAATTATCTATCTATCTATCTATCGATCTATCGTTTCATCCCTAAATTGCACAGATGACATCTTAAATGACTATGAATCTAGTAACTGACATGATGTATAACTAAGTTCTTACCTGTCTGTTGACAATTTTTTCCTCTAGGGATTTCCATAATTGTTTTAGTTCTGTCATAGGATCTTCAAGAGCTTGCTTATCGGCTTTGTCTGTCACCTTTTTTAACAACAATTCCTTCTGGTGATTTAGCCTTTCCATTTCTATTTGTTGTTGGTAAGCCCCTGTCTTAAATTCCTAGGGCAAAAAGCATGAGTCTAATGTAAGCCAAAGAAGTTTTTGACAAAGAACAAAAAATAAAAAATATATAACATCCTGTATATATTTACCTTTAGCTCTACAATTTGTTGTTTAACTGTTTCCAAGTCTGTTCCTATGGGATTCAAGCTCTCGATTCTTCCTGTGGCAATGTCAACACAGTCAAAGAGGGTCTAAAAGATAACGCAAAAATAGGCAAATAAGACACAAAGAGATACACAGACACACACACATTATTATTTCTCATGTTAAATAATGTCCATCCTTCCATATTCAGTCTATTAATTGTTTCCTAATTTGTTTGTCATGCCCATCTCTCCAGTTCCAGTCTTAACTCTTTCTTTAAAATTAATTCTACTTATTATCCTTCTTATTGCCCATCTTACTGTGACTCCTCAATCTATTATTATATTGTATCCCATTCTTCCATCAGCGATATACTCCTTGTTCAGCTCATTCTCCTCTCTACTTCTATGTCATGGTATCTTCCTCGGCATTCACATTTCAGCACTTCTAGTTCCATTCTATATATTTATTATTCTAATGTTTGCATTTTAAGAATAGTCACATAACTTGCAACAGGTTAGGTCAAAAATAGAGAACCCCTTGCAGCCATCAACACCTTAACAAACCTTGTCTAAGAGTTTGTAATGATGATGGATTGAATGTCTACACCAGAACACACATAACGTTAGGAGTAGAAAACACATTTCATCTGTCACAGAGAAAAATCAAATACCTTTCCATATAAATTTATTTCAGTTTTCTTCACATAAAAATCTGCAGTAGATCACTAAAACAATGAAATGTCATAAGCTTATCAGGAAACTTGTTTCATTTTCAAAAATGACTGCAGTAATTCATATTCTGTTTCTATAATTTAGCAGTAGCCAGGATATAATTGCATTGTGTACTATATATCATTTAAGTTAATATGAATTGAAACAAGGGGTGTAACTGAATGTTACCGTGTATTCCAGAACAGATGGCATTAAAGGGAAAGTTCGATTATAAAATCAGAAATGGGTCTTTAGACAGCAGGCTGAAATGTGGGTAATGCGGGTTAGTAGCAGTAAGGGGAAACAGACGCAGTATACAATACAAATTTCTCATATAAAAGTGTATAATTCAAACAGAATCATTAGTCATCATTACAATATGGGCGGTTACGCTCACATTGTTCCAGAAGTTGGCATCATATTTAATGTGGTGGGGAAAACAAACCACAATGCACTAGAAGTCAAATTAAAATCTATTAAAAAATGATGACAGGAATACTCAGTGAGATTTATTTTATGCAACAAAGAAGTGAAAACCAAATGTTCTGACAACCTCCTTTTTATTGTATCTTTTAGACATGACAATATAGAATAGAAGAGTATCAAAATGTTTTAGTTCTTTTAAGCACATATTGAAAATGTTGATTTAAACTAGATGTTACCAGGGATCAAAATTAGTTTGGATACAAGACTAATATGTAATAGAATATAATAGATATGCATGCCAAGAAAATGTACCTGAAGGCCATCCTGATACTGGACAGCGGCCTGCATTGCTTCATCAAGCTTGTCGACTCGCTCTTTCCATGCTTTGTTGACAGCCTCCCAGGCAGAACTTAGCTGAAATTAAAATAATATTCATTTTACCAAAACCTGCTAAAACAGCCATGTTACTCTTTAATACGGTAAGAAAATGTAAGCTTTCTATCAGTTTTGTACCTCGTCTATATTCTTATTCACAACAGGTTTGTCTGGTTCCCCACAAGCGACAGTGAGTTCAGATCCAAGGTTAATGACAATATCCAGTTCTTCTTGTAACCCATCAATTTCTTCTCTTATTACCTAAAATAAAGCATTTAAATAGTTATTGCCATTTCAGTCAGCTGAGGTTGCAACTTTATCAAAGTTCCAAATCATATTGGGAAATGTCATTCAAGGTGTATCTGCCATCTGAAACTGATATTGCTGTTGTGATGGAAAATAACTCATTGACAATATATATTATTAGTGCAGTTTTTGCCTTAAGTTCTTGTGTGATTTTCTCCTAACCAATGGTCTGTTGTGTCAGAACTATAAACATATCATTGTTCATCATGTCATGTTTACACAAAACTGGTACACAGTTGTAAAAACAACCTAAATATGAGGAGAAAAAGCTAAAGATTTGATGACAAATACAGTAAATTAATTCATGGAAGTCTGTAATATGCATATGTAATTAGCCTAAGGATTAATTAAGAATATATTGTGGATAGGCTTAATTAGTCTCCTGATACTTATATGCAATCTGTAAAATGTGAAATTGAAAGACATTGACTGATGCGTACACTGCACTTAAGTGGTTTCAACGGGATCGCTATAACTTCTCTAGCAACTATTTGCCAGCAAAACAGTAAAACAACTGACCCAAAAAGAGCAAACTGTGAGACAATCTTGGGAAACATTCTAAAATACTTTTATATGTTCATTTATTAAACATGATTCGCCTTAACAAATATGTTTCCTATTTTAGCCTACGTACATTGTATTTGTTATTAGCAGATATTGGCTTGCAATGTCCCTTTAAAGATAGAGACAAATTACGTAAAGGTCTCTGGGCCTGCGAGATTCTGTAAAAATGTTGCCAGTACTATCAGGTCACTGTTAGTATTTTTCAAAGGCACTCAGTAGAAATCATAATACAACTACAATGCTGATATAAACAAATCCAGTGAAATTCAAATCATATTATTCTTTTTGTAATATTAGTTCCCCGCCACTGATAGTGGGCTGAACAGTGACCTTCCATGGGTGTCGCTAAAAGTTCTCTGCCAGATCTTGGCGTATTCTCTATCATTTTAGAACACAGATCTCCCTGTATTGGCTGCAGTGTTTAATTTTTAAAGTGCGCTACCTGCTAACTTTGTTTTCCGTTGTGAAGTTTAACTGTCCAGCAAACTCTATTACTTTCTATGGAAGGGATATCACAACTTCCAGGAACAGCCCTCATTCTTTGTAAATGGGGCCCAGAATGTCTTGAGTCAAGACATAACCACCAAAAGTAGTGTTCTTGTATGCAATAAATACATAATTTAAATATAAAGCCATTACATGTAAATGTATTGCTTATTATTTATATCACTAGTATCTAGTATGACTCTTGCCTCACCTCTGCTGCCTCTTGTTGTTGCTTTACTACAGATGGGTCAACTCCTGGCTCTTCATATTCTCTAATGAAGTCCTGAGTATCTTTAATGGTGGCTAGCAAAGCAATATGATCACACCAGAACTTGTCAGCCAATTCCATGACATCCAGCAACTGGGCTTCTCTTTCCTCTGTCAAAGCTTGGATATCCTCCCAGATAAATACCATTTGGTCAAGCTTATCTTGGACAGCTTAAGAAAAGAAATAATTTATAAACATCAATATGTACAATTAATAAAGATTATGAATTGGTCAAGTGATACATTTTTGGTGGTTCAAATGCCCTTAAGCCTTATAAAATTCCATGACATTATTTCTAAGAAAAAAATAAAACATACCAAATGTTGGTTTGGCTTCAAATGATAAAAGAGTATAGATCATAAATGTCCAATTATCCAATTTATGGTTCAGTCAGAAGAAATAATAATTTGAATTAAGCACAATTAATTACCTTTAGCTGAGATATCTTTATCAGCACCTTCTGACCGAGCAATCATTTCTTCACCTCGCATCTTTAGAGTTTCATAGACAGGTTGAAGCTTTTCAAGCTCCACAGAAACATTCTTATTTTCACTTATCTGCTCTCTGATTTTTTCACACTCGGCAGAGATTGAAGGAGGCTGCCTTAAGCGTTCAGCAATGCGTTGTAGGCTTTCAAGTGTTGGGTCGATCTTGTCATGGAACTTATTAGTCACAAAAATAGAAAGTGTTAACTTTGTTAATTATTGGCATATATTTTGTGTTATCGTCCCTAACATAGCTGAACACCAAGTGACTATAACCCATCATGCTGCATTTCTTTTTCTTACAGATATCACTCTTAGTTGAGCAAAATATTTTCATTATTATTTCATAGCTCTATATATCAGCACTCACATAGGTGAGCAGATTCTTTTTATTTCTTTAGTGAAAAAGGGTGTGTGTACAAGCGCTAAGGTAATCCCCAAGCTGTATCCAAACAGAGATCCTAACCAACCTCCAAAAAATATGCACAAGTAGTAAGAAGTGAATACAGCGCCAACAAGAGGCCAAGGGATAAATATACTCACAGAGAGATAAAAGAAGATTATTTAATGAACCATGTTAAAAAGCATCAGTAATAAAAGACTATATATAAAAAATGTAAAAAGCACATATAAATAAAATTACAAATACAGGAATATCTTACAGAAGCGGCTCAAAGCGCCAAAGCTGATAATTACAATAAAAACAGAGGTAATAACAGGTGATCAGTGTGAGTGGTACACCAGAATAAGAGTGTATACTGATAAAACAGAAATAGCCTAAGTACAACTATAACAAGTGCATCAAGCAAAAAACTAATAAACAATAGTACAAACAATAGTGTTCAAAAATAGTGTTTCAAAAATAGTGTTCCAAAAAGTAGAAAAATGCACTGCAGTGCAAAAAAAGGGGGGTAGCAAAATAATTGTATAGATACAATCAAATAGTGAGTGAGTGCAAATGGATATAAAAATGCTAGCTACTTAATCCAGTGAGGTTAAGATATAATTAAATAAAATACACAATATGCAATAACATAAAAAATAAAAATACACAATATGCAATAACATAAAAAATAAAAAATAAAATATAAAATATAATCCAAAAAAGTGTTCAAAAAGTTGATCAACAAATGTTAGTGAAGAACAAAAATAAGTCAATCAAAACTAAAAAATGGAAAAAATGGGTGATGAAAAGCAAGGTGAAAGTGAGGAAATTGATTCCTTCCAATGTTAGTTACTTTAACAGATCCAAATTCCTGAGTGTGGTTGCTGAAGTAGCTGATTGGATCCTAGCACCTGTCAGCTGCTCCTATGGTATCCTAAAAAGTGTCCCTGTAAAAAAAGAAATTCACAACATAGTGTATCCAATATGAGAATGAAGTAAAGATTAAAGTAATGCTTACCAATATGTCAACGCGTTTCTGCCCTCAAAAAAGGGCCTTTCTCAAGACTCTTGAGTCTTGAGAAAGGCCCTTTTTTGAGGGTAGAAACGCGTTGACATATTGGTAAGCATTACTTTAATCTTTACTTCATTCTCATATTGGATACACTATGTTGTGAATTTCTTTTTTTACAGGGACACTTTTTAGGATACCATAGGAGCAGCTGACAGGTGCTAGGATCCAATCAGCTACTTCAGCAACCACACTCAGGAATTTGGATCTGTTAAAGTAACTAACATTGGAAGGAATCAATTTCCTCACTTTCACCTTGCTTTTCATCACCCATTTTTTCCATTTTTTAGTTTTGATTGACTTATTTTGTTCTTCACTAACATTTGTTGATCAACTTTTTGAACACTTTTTTGGATTATATTTTATATTTTATTTTTTATTTTTTATGTTATTGCATATTGTGTATTTTATTTTTTATGTTATTGCATATTGTGTATTTTATTTAATTATATCTTAACCTCACTGGATTAAGTAGCTAGCATTTTTATATCCATTTGCACTCACTCACTATTTGATTGTATCTATACAATTATTTTGCTACCCCCCTTTTTTTTGCACTGCAGTGCATTTTTCTA
Organism: Bombina bombina; assembly: GCF_027579735.1. Lineage (NCBI taxonomy): Eukaryota > Metazoa > Chordata > Amphibia > Anura > Bombinatoridae > Bombina > Bombina bombina. Next base: position 495,019,516 of record NC_069502.1, read on the forward strand.
CTTTTTGGAACACTATTTTTGTAACACTAATTTTGAACACTATTGTTTGTATTATTGTTTATTAGTTTTTTGCTTGATGCACTTGCTACAGTTGTACTTAGGCTAATTCTGTTTTATTAGTATACACTCTTATTCTGGTGTACCACTCACACTGATCACCTGTTATTACCTCTGTTTTTATTGTAATTATCAGCTTTGGCCCTTTGAGCCGCTTCTGTAAGATATTCCTGTATTTGTAATTTTATTTATATGTGCTTTTTACATTTTTTATATATAGTCTTTTATTACTGATGCTTTTATTACTGATGCTTTTTAACATGGTTCATTAAATAATCTTCTTTTATCTCTCTGTGAGTATATTTATCCCTTGGCCTCTTGTTGGCGCTGTATTCACTTCTTATTACTTCTTTTTATTTCTTCACAGCTGATTATGGCTCCATGAGTATGGGTGACCAGGTACATATGTACTTCATTAAAAATGTAAAAAAATCTTTGCCATCCTAGTCAAAATTAAATAAAACTGGAGAACTGATATTTTAAGGTAGTAACCTATTTTGAGCTGTTACAATCTTTTTAAAGACCAGTTGGAGACACTAAAATAAAAAAAATTTAATTGATAACTGTGGAAATATATAAACATTTGCATATGGAAGTATACACAGCCAAAGCAGTCTCTCCATGGCAATGGAATATACAGATGGCTAAGCACAATTGAGTTTTCAATGGAAAAGATGCTGTTTAAATATAAACCTTTTAGTACTTAGTATGACCTTTTCTAAGGTGAAACATTAATGGAAAGAATAACAAAGACTGCAGTTTACGATGACATTAAGTCATTTTAACTGCAAACTTAAAAAAAATACCTGTGCTGACTGAGAAATTGCCTCATCTAAGGCAACAGCCCGTTTCTTGACAACTTCCTTGATTTCACTATAAAGAGCATCAGCTGACACATATTTCTCCTGGATGAAAAATCCTTCTTCAGGGCTGAGTTCCAGGAGCTGAGGCCCAGTTTTGTTCATCTTATCGATATGAGGCTTGTGTTCAGCAATCAGCTCACGGAGTTGCTATAACATAATACAAATGTAATAATAATGTTTTAATTCTACATTCCTCTTCACATCTGATGGTTGTACTAAAGCTATCCAGCTGGCAACATACATCAAACAAATCCTCTAGAAATTATAGCATGTACGTGTATTGCAACATGCATAATGTTCATTTGTGAATATAAATATATATAAATATCGAGTCAATCCTCTGCTACTTCATCAGTCAAAGAAGCACTGCTCTGGCACTAGGGAGGAAATATGTAAAGTGTATATACCGTATATATATATATATATATATATATATATATATATATATAAAATATACACATATATACTATGAAATAACGGAAACCACCTTACACTTCTTTAGAATTCCAAACACTAATCTGCACTCAGGTTTGGTAAACATGTGCTAAATGTATTCTGTTGTTTCAGGGGACAAACTTTCCCCTTCTTTAGAAATTTATAAAATCGTCAAACGCAGTAAATAGAGAAAAATTCTTCAACTATGTAGAAAATATGTCCAAAAAAATGGAAAGCGCATGTAAGCAAATGCCACAGTGTGCACATGAAACCATCTTGAAAAAAAAAAACCATATGAAGTGTACCAGGAACTATGGGGCCTATAACAGCCATACTCTGAAGTGACAACTTGAGCAACTATAAACACTATCACATGACTTAATTATCATTGCTTGAGGATAGATTAAGATTTATCACTACATTTGCACCTAGTAATGCCCAATCAGGTTGCAATATAAGAAAATGTTTCACTCTAATCCATCATTACATTTCCACTATCAGTAATCTCTGAGGGCTGATTACAGTTGTTTGAGAAATTTGAAGGATATACTGGTTAAAACTGACCCTGTACAATGCTACTAAACACACACTGTTAATCTACCACCAAAATGGGGCTGTTTTCAATGACTTAGCCGAGTAACATGCAACAAGATATTCCCCCATCCCCACATGAACAAAAGTATACCAAAAGGCATTTTATAACATATACTTTGACCTATATATATTTATATATATATATATATATATATATATATATATATATATATATATATATATTAAAACACTGTGAGATATTGTGTAATATAGAATATTTATAGGTAGTAAAAAACAAATCTGCAATACACTTATTTTTATCTTGTCCTATTTTCTTGTAAATCTATTCTGAAAGCTGTGGGCTTTCCCATTCCAGTTAGAAATAGAAGTGCAAACTGCAGCCTTAAAGGGATATGAAACTCAATTTTTTTCTAATTTCTAATTTACTCCTATTATCAAATTTTCTTTTTGTTCTCTTAGTCTGCTTTGTTGAATGAGCAGCAATGGAATACTGGTTGCTGACTGAAAACATGGGTGAGCCAATGGCAATCGGTATATATATGAAGCCACCAATCAGCAGCTAGAACCTAGGTTCTTTGCTGCTCCTGTGTTTTTCTAGATAAACCTTTCAGCAAAGGATAACAAGAGAAGGAAGTAAAATAGAAAGTTGTTTAAAATTGTATTCTTTATCTGAATCATGAAAGAAACATTTTGGGTTTCATTTCCCTTTAAACTGAAGTTCAAACTGCAGACCAAACTTAGTTTTGAATGCATTTTCTACAATTGTTTTTCAATAGTCAAACTCCATCCACCACTCTTCTTATTTGGAGGAGAAATGTTGGACTTGTTACTTGAATAAATATTTTGAAAGCAAATTTTTAGTTGTTTTGCAGTTCCTTATATGATCATCCCTGCTGATGCAAACTAGGGGCAGATATGTAGCACTGTTAGGCTTGTGACATCTGAATATGCATTACAATTTGCAGAACTGGACTGGAAATCTCAATTTTCAGAGCTAATTACAGGAAAATGGACCAAAATAAATAGTGATTGTATATTGCAAAGTGTTTTTATTACATAATAGTCAAAAAATGACATGCTCAAATCTTTTAGATCTTTTTAGAGGGGTTAAACACACAGTAGGGCAGGGTCGATAGTCGTAAAATGACATGCTCTAACAGATTACAGCATGTCATGTTTCAGCTATTATGGCCCTTTAAACATTTTATATTACAATCTCAAAGTGTCTCATGTCCCTTTAGTTTGTCCATGCATGAAATATTACCATGTAAGGGAGGAAACACATGGATGGAGAAGTGTGAGTATTATCCCATTATTGAGATCCGGGGAAAAGCTGATTTTTGTCATACCCTTCCTGGTACTATAGGGTCCCACGGACTGTTAGTGTAATTTGTTGAGGGAGCTCACATGCACTTGGGGGGGGGGGGGTCTAATCATTACTTGTTTGCACTGTGATCCTGTGTCTGAAGAACATTTACCCCAACACAACAGCCATTTTTCACATATCAACAATTCCTGTGAGGCAGAATTTAAATCAGGATTTATCCTTGTATTGTGCTTTCTTGAAAAAAAGGCAAATAATGCTGTTAAAAGGAAGAACCCTTGCTAGCTCCATGCTGGTAATACAATCAGGGAACTATGCAAAGATTTAATCTGTTTAGGAAATGACAATTTCTATTATTATGGCAATCTGTTTATTTGGTATTGAGAAATAAAACCCAGTAAATCTAACCAGGAACTACTTATAAGCACCAGGTGAAAAGTAAACGAGTTACAACACACACACTTCCATATAACAGAAGTCTGTGGCCTAGATTTAGAGTTCGGCGGTAAAAGGGCTGTTAACGCTCCGCGGGTTTTTTTCTGGCCGCACCATAAATTTAACTCTGGTATCGAGAGTTCAAACAAATGCTGCGTTAGGCTCCAAAAAAGGAGCGTAGAGCATATTTACCGCAAATGCAACTCTCGATACCAGAGTTGCTTACGGACGCGGCCGGGCCTCAAAAACGTGCTCGTGCACGATTCTCCCATAGGAAACAATGGGGCTGTTTGAGCTGAAAAAAAACCTAACACCTGCAAAAAAGCAGCGTTCAGCTCCTAACGCAGCCCCATTGTTTCCTATGGGGAAACACTTCCTACGTCTGCACCTAACACTCTAACATGTACCCCGAGTCTAAACACCCCTAACCTTACACTTATTAACCCTAATCTGCCGCCCCCGCTATCGCTGACCCCCTGCATTACACTTTTAACCCCTAATCTGCCGCTCCGTAAAACCGCCGCCACCTACGTTATCCCTATGTACCCCTAATCTGCTGCCCTAACATCGCCGACCCCTATGTTATATTTATTAACCCCTAATCTGCCCCCCACAACGTCGCCGACACCTACCTACACTTATTAACCCCTAATCTGCCGAGCGGACCTGAGCGCTACTATAATAAATGTATTAACCCCTAATCCGCCTCACTAACCCTATCATAAATAGTATTAACCCCTAATCTGCCCTCCCTAACATCGCCGACACCTACCTTCAATTATTAACCCCTAATCTGCCGACCGGAGCTAAACGCTATTCTAATAAATGTATTAACCCCTAAAGCTAAGTCTAACCCTAACACTAACACCCCCCTAAGTTAAATATAATTTTTATCTAACGAAATAAATTAACTCTTATTAAATAAATGATTCCTATTTAAAGCTAAATACTTACCTGTAAAATAAATCCTAATATAGCTACAATATAAATTACATTTATATTATAGCTATTTTAGGATTAATATTTATTTTACAGGCAACTTTGTAATTATTTTAACCAGGTACAATAGCTATTAAATAGTTAAGAACTATTTAATAGTTACCTAGTTAAAATAATTAAAAATTTACCTGTAAAATAAATCCTAACCTAAGATATAATTAAACCTAACACTACCCTATCAATAAAATAATTAAATAAACTACCTACAATTACCTACAATTAACCTAACACTACACTATCAATAAATTAATTAAACACAATTCCTACAAATAAATACAATTAAATAAACTATCTAAAGTACAAAAAATAAAAAAGAACTAAGTTACAGAAAATAAAAAAATATTTACAAACATAAGAAAAATATTACAACAATTTTAAACTAATTACACCTACTCTAAGCCCCCTAATAAAATAACAAAGACCCCCAAAATAAAAAATTCCCTATCCTATTCTAAAATACAAAAATTACAAGCTCTTTTACCTTACCAGCCCTGAACAGGGCCCTTTGCGGGGCATGCCCCAAGAATTGCAGCTCTTTTGCCTGTAAAAAAAAACATACAATACCCCCCCCCCCAACATTACAACCCACCACCCACATACCCCTAATCTAACCCAAACCCCCTTAAATAAACCTCACACTAATCCCCTGAAGATCTTCCTACCTTGTCTTCACCATCCAGGTATCACCGATCCGTCCTGGCTCCAAGATCTTCATCCAACCCAAGCGGGGGTTGGCGATCCATAATCCGGTGCTCCAAAGTCTTCCTCCTATCCGGCAAGAAGAGGACATCCGGACCGGCAAACATCTTCTCCAAGCGGCATCTTCTATGTTCTTCCATCCGATGACGACCGGCTCCATCTTGAAGACCTCCAGCGCGGATCCATCCTCTTCTTCCGACGACTAGACGACGAATGACGGTTCCTTTAAGGGACGTCATCCAAGATGGCGTCCCTCGAATTCCGATTGGCTGATAGGATTCTATCAGCCAATCGGAATTAAGGTAGGAATTTTCTGATTGGCTGATGGAATCAGCCAATCAGAATCAAATTCAATCCGATTGGCTGATCCAATCAGCCAATCAGATTGAGCTCGCATTCTATTGGCTGTTTCCGATCAGCCAATAGAATGCGAGCTCAATCTGATTGGCTGATTGGATCAGCCAATCGGATTGAACTTGATTCTGATTGGCTGATTCCATCAGCCAATCAGAATATTCCTACCTTAATTCCGATTGGCTGATAGAATCCTATCAGCCAATCGGAATTCGAGGGACGCCATCTTGGATGACGTCCCTTAAAGGAAACCGTCATTCGTCGTCTAGTCGTCGGAAGAAGAGGATGGATCCGCGCTGGAGGTCTTCAAGATGGAGCCGGTCGTCATCGGATGGAAGAACATAGAAGATGCCGCTTGGAGAAGATGTTTGCCGGTCCGGATGTCCTCTTCTTGCCGGATAGGAGGAAGACTTTGGAGCACCGGATTATGGATCGCCAACCCCCGCTTGGGTTGGATGAAGATCTTGGAGCCAGGACGGATCGGTGATACCTGGATGGTGAAGACAAGGTAGGAAGATCTTCAGGGGATTAGTGTTAGGTTTATTTAAGGGGGTTTGGGTTAGATTAGGGGTATGTGGGTGGTGGGTTGTAATGTTGGGGGGGGGGGTATTGTATGTTTTTTTTTACAGGCAAAAGAGCTGCAATTCTTGGGGCATGCCCCGCAAAGGGCCCTGTTCAGGGCTGGTAAGGTAAAAGAGCTTGTAATTTTTGTATTTTAGAATAGGGTAGGGAATTTTTTATTTTGGGGGTCTTTGTTATTTTATTAGGGGGCTTAGAGTAGGTGTAATTAGTTTAAAATTGTTGTAATATTTTTCTTATGTTTGTAAATATTTTTTTATTTTCTGTAACTTAGTTCTTTTTTATTTTTTGTACTTTAGATAGTTTATTTAATTGTATTTATTTGTAGCAATTGTGTTTAATTAATTTATTGATAGTGTAGTGTTAGGTTAATTGTAGGTAATTGTAGGTAGTTTATTTAATTATTTTATTGATAGGGTAGTGTTAGGTTTAATTATATCTTAGGTTAGGATTTATTTTACAGGTAAATTTTTAATTATTTTAACTAGGTAACTATTAAATAGTTCTTAACTATTTAATAGCTATTGTACCTGGTTAAAATAATTACAAAGTTGCCTGTAAAATAAATATTAATCCTAAAATAGCTATAATATAAATGTAATTTATATTGTAGCTATATTAGGATTTATTTTACAGGTAAGTATTTAGCTTTAAATAGGAATCATTTATTTAATAAGAGTTAATTTATTTCGTTAGATAAAAATTATATTTAACTTAGGGGGGTGTTAGTGTTAGGGTTAGACTTAGCTTTAGGGGTTAATACATTTATTAGAATAGCGGTGAGCTCCGGTCGGCAGATTAGGGGTTAATAATTGAAGGTAGGTGTCGGCGATGTTAGGGAGGGCAGATTAGGGGTTAATACTATTTATGATAGGGTTAGTGAGGCGGATTAGGGGTTAATAACTTTATTATAGTAGCGCTCAGGTCCGCTCGGCAGATTAGGGGTTAATAAGTGTAGGTAGGTGTCGGCGACGTTGTGGGGGGCAGATTAGGGGTTAATAAATATAACATAGGGGTCGGCGATGTTAGGGGCAGCAGATTAGGGGTACATAGGGATAACGTAGGTGGCGGCGATTTGCGGTCGGAAGATTAGGGGTTAATTATTTTAAGTAGCTTGCGGCGACGTTGTGGGGGGCAAGTTAGGGGTTAATAAATATAATATAGGGGTCGGCGGGGTTAGGGGCAGCAGATTAGGGGTACATAAGTATAACGTAGGTGGCGGTCGGCAGATTAGGGGTTAAAAATTTTAATCGAGTGGCGGCGATGTGGGGGGACCTCGGTTTAGGGGTACATAGGTAGTTTATGGGTGTTAGTGTACTTTAGGGTACAGTAGTTAAGAGCTTTATAAACCGGCATTAGCCAGAAAGCTCTTAACTCCTGCTTTTTTCAGGCGGCTGGAATCTTGTCGTTAGAGCTCTAACGCTCACTGCAGAAACGACTCTAAATACCAGCGTTAGAAAGATCCCATTGAAAAGATAGGCTACGCAAATGGCGTAGGGGGATCTGCGGTATGGAAAAGTCGCGGCTGAAAAGTGAGCGTTAGACCCTTTAATCACTGACTCCAAATACCAGCGGGCTCCCAAAACCAGCGTTAGGAGCCTCTAACGCTGGTTTTGACGGCTACCGCCGAACTCTAAATCTAGGCCTGTGTTTGTTGACTGCAGGAGTAGATATTGGATTCTGTGTACAGACACTGCTACAGCAGTATGATTAATAAGTTATAGCTGATTGGTGTATTTAGATCCCAAATCATTTCTAGCATTTTGTGTCAAGTGGATACACAAAATAGAATTTCTATCCACCCCTCCTACACCTCTGTAGTCTTAATAAGTGCAATATCCTGCATTACACATTCTATTACTCGGTAGAAATAGGTAACATTACTGAAATTCAATATAGTGCTACTAAGTGCCACTTGCATTAATCTGACCAACCAAATAATACAACATGGTTATATAACTGCTCTTTAATTCTTACAAAAATAACGATGGAACCTAAATGTGTCAAGTATAAAGTATAGTGACACATTTCACTATTCTATGTGTGATATATTTATTATTATTAGTATTATTACTTCTACTAGTAATACTATCATTTCCTATTTTTGTATAATGTTAAAGGGACATGAAACCCACATTCTTTCTTTCATGATTCAGACAGAATTTTTTTTAACAATTTTGTAATTTGTTTCCATTATCTCATTTGCTTTGGTCTCTTGGTTTCCTTTGTTAAAAAGCGTACCTAGGTAGGCTCAGGAGCTTGAAGTTAGCTGCTGATTGTCGGCTGGACATACATACCTCTTGTCATTGGATCACCTGATGTCTTCAGCTAGCTCCCAGTAGTGCATTGCTGTTCCTTTAACATTATATAGCTTATACACAGGCATGAGTATATTATATTAACCCTGCCAGCCACATTAAATTCTCAATTTTAAAAAAGAGCTCCCATCAGCTCAGACCCCCTGACGCATTTAGCCCGAATAGGCTTTATCAAAAGTGGCAAGCCACCGCTTTCTTGAGTTTAAATACCGGACGAATACCTGGAAGTTCCGCACACATTTATGTGGTTAGTTGTTAGAACTTTCTATAAGTCTCTGTACTGTTGCGTAATTGGTTCTAGATACTAGAGCATTGTACGATACAATTTAAGGTGGAATGCAAAGATTCAGACTTCATCTAAGCTGCATATTTAAAAAAAAAGATAATAACTAATTCCTTCAGAGAACATTGACTATTTTTAGTAGTATGAGCAGCTACACTTATTTTATTATTTTATAGTATTTATTTTACTTTTTTCTGTAGAGCAGGGAAACCCTCACCATCCTTACCTTCCCCCTCTAAGCAATTAGTACTTTTTCTGATAATTGTTTTCCTTTTCTGTAGTGTAGTGATCCCCTTCACCCTCCCCACCTCCCCCCTGTATGTGATATCTATTTTTATGTAGCGTAGAGTCTAAGTTCAATTTTCTAGTGTAGACCCCTTTCCCTTCAAAACTTAGGTTCCTACTTATGTACCCTGTACAGTGTCTGTTGTTAAGGGGAAAGTATAGAGCACACTAAAATGTTTTAGCCATGTAAAAATGATAAAATATTTAATCATCTACTTGTACAACCAGATTGTGCAGTATTCTTAACACTTCTAATCTACAATTTTCAGAGTTGAATTATAAAATATGTGAGCAAAATAAACTATGTTACAGGGCCATAATACCCAAATGTTTAAACACTTGAAAGTGATGCAGTATAGCTGTAAAAAGCTGACTAGAAAATATCACCTGAACATCTCTATATAAAAAAGAAAGATATTTTACCTCAAAAGTTCCTCAGTAGCCACATCCCATTGTAAAGGACTTCTAAGCAGCAAATCAGTATGTCTGTCCCGGGACAGCTAAGGGGTTGATCCTTGTGCACTCTCATATTATTTCCCTATTCAGTTTAAAGGAAGTTTACAATGAAATGTCATGAGATCACAGTAAAAGAGTTCATGACCTCAGCACTGCTGATGCTGATTGGCTGCTGTTAATTTCTTCAATTTTTTTTTAAAAAAATGTTTTACCTGCAGCTGGGGCTGCAGCTGAGTATAACTTTTTACACAGAACTTACTCTGCTGAGCTGAGGAGATTGTGAGGTAAAATATCTTCCTTTTTTACATAGAGATGCTCAGGTGATATTTTCCTGTCAGCTTTTTACAGTTATACTGCATCAGTTTCAAGTGATTTAGCATATGAATATTATGTCCCTTTAAGTAAAAGCTGAAAGATTTTACTACACATAACTAAACATTTAATGGAGAAATAATTTCATAATGTAATGTCTCTTGAATGTAGAAATTGTGAGAGTCATTATTTATTTTAGTTTATTTTAAATATAGTAATATGAGATTGCCTACTTGAAGAAATATTGATAAATATATTATTTAATTTTGCCAGTAATTTACTAAAGAAGCCTTCATTTTCTCAATGAAGTCCAAGTATATTAAATTAACGTCCCATAATATATATTGATTTGTACTGACTTCCATAATAACAAAGTTTAATACCTAATGGCAGACAACTAAACATATTTTCTGGTCAAAAGCCATACGCTAATTATGTTTTTTGATTTAATTAAAGAAAATAAAAAAAAGGTTAAACGTAGAGGACAGAGGTCAATAAGAAGAAAAGCTAGATTATTTTTGCTGGAGCAAACATACAATATATCTAGCTCAGCAATTCAGTGAATCTGTAAATGTCACCACAAAAAGTAAGAACAATTATAATACTTAATACATTTTGGTTAAAGGGGCATTAAAGTATTTTTTAACTATACACCAGATATCATTCTTTGCATTGCAAAAGATCTGCATTAAAAAAATATTTTAAAAGCTTTCTGACCCAGAATACACACCCTGAAAAGCTTCTTGAGTGTTGTTTATCTTATTTCCTTTGCTGTAGCCAATGGCTACAGGGGATGATAATAATTAGGCCCGGCACCTATCAGCCAATCACCATGCAAAAGGTATGAGAGTCAAGATTTTGCTATGGAAAGCCCTGGGGGACTGTAAAAACTACAAAGAATTTAGGGGCCGAATTATCATTGTCTGGCGGACATGATATGCTGTAGCGTATCATGTTCGACAGACATCGCTGAATTGCTTGTGCAATACCGCCTGCAGATTTGCGGCCAATCGGCAGCTAGCAGGGGGTGTCAATCAACCGGATATAGGATCGGGCGGATTGATGTCCACAGCCTCAGAGGCAGCGGACCTGAAGGCTTATGCGGAAACAAGGGCATCAGGGGCCACTTGATAAATTGGCCCCTTAGGGTTAAATCAGAGGAAGTAGACAAATTAAATAATGAAAGTGCATTGCAATTTTTTTTAAATAATGCATAAGTGGACTTTTTATGGAGAATTACATTTTGAGTTTAATCCTTTGAACATATCGGAGATTAAATTGCAAAACTTACCCGTATATCTTCTTGCTGTTGCTTTAGAGTCTCATAATTTAGAGCAGGAGCTGGAAGCTGACAGATGGCGCTCTCTGTTTCGATTAGCCATGGCCACAATTCTTCATATGTCTCCCAAAACTGGTTCACTAATGATACCGCTCTTTCTAGCTGAAGGCTCCTTTCCGCATTTAAATGGCAGACATCGTCATATTTCTTAATAAGCTTCTTAAGTTTGTTCTTAAGGAAACAATAATAAGATGAAGCTGATGATTAACATTCAAAAAGAATAGGAAGTAAATTTAATTAAACAAAAAGGGAGGGATGTGAAACCAAACTTTCATGATTAGCTCCTTTCTATGAGAGTATACCAAGGTAGGCTCAGGACCGTGCATGTGCCTTCAGCATTATTTATATAACACAATTGGCTAGATCCATGTACACCTGACAGGCTGCCACAGAAATGTTTTAACAATATATAATTTTTTGATTTTTGTAAATAACATTGGAAATAGCCATGTGGCTACTGCTGGAACTGTGATCCCCTTACTAAATTATCTATTATAAACTAGAGGGACCAGGGCCGCCACTAGAAATTTTGGGGCCCCTTACTTAAAGGGACAGTATACTATAAAATTGTTTTTCCTTAATGTGTTTCCATTTACTTTTTTTACCAGCTGCAGAGTACAAAATTTATGAGATTTGCATTTTTAAGGCTTATTTGTGTATATTAATTAGCTAATTTTGTGTTTTGATTATATTCATTACTTTATCACATTGCGTACATATACCTGCTTCTTTATCATATATCTGTCCATAAACCAATCACCAATACTTGGAGAGAACAATAGAAAATTAACATTTTATTACCTTATCTTTTCTATAACCCACTGAGAGTGTAATTTATTCTACACAGCTTGGCCTTGAGGCCAAAAACTTTCAGGATGGGTGGGGATACCACAGGCTAAATAAACTATTTCAAATGCCAATATATAGGTAAAAGAAATAGTTTTAAACAATTTAATACACTCAAGCAGGTAAAATGGATCTTTGGGAACAAATTAAAGGGTGTGACATTTTTTGAGTAAACTGTCCCTTTAACCATTGATCAGTGCACCCCCCCCCCCATTGACATGTGTAATTTTTGACCAAGTGACTAAAACGTATATGCACTTTATTCTTTAGTGTAGTCAAACTTGGAAATGTAGTAAAGGTAGTAACACAGAAACACACAGACACACTCATATACTGAAACACACACTCACACATAAGGATTCACATATAGACTCTCTAGCAGACCCGCAAAGAAACACACAAACACACTTAGACACTGACACAGACACTCAGCACTTGTTTACATTGACCGGACAAGTAATGAGGTAGATTACAGTTTTGACAAAAAAGGAGATTTACAAGGCAAAATATAGCATTCAGAGTATCTGTTTGTCAAGGAAGATGCCAACTATATGATGACAACAGCATGCAGTGGCTGAAAGTAAGGACCCTTAACTGCCTAAACAATAATTTAAAGGTTAAGTGGTGGATTGGTGACTTCCAGAAAGTTCTCTGTAGAAAGATGTGAATAATCAGTAGTAAGGTCAAGATGTCCTAAAAAGGAACAGACAATGGACACACAGACTTTTTTTTGAAGACCGTGCCGCCCACTAGGCCATCAATAATTCCCAGCCTTTTGTGCCCTGATCACTGATCCCCCTGCATGAGGAGGATGCCTTCTCATGTGCACACAAAGTGCATGAGGAGTCATCCCAATACACATAGGCCTCTAGTTATCAAGGTCTCTCGGACCTGATCCGACAGTGCGGATCAGGTCCGACAGACCTTGCTGAATACGGCGAGCAATATGCTCGCCGTATTCAGCGTTGCACCAGCAGCTCACAAGAGATGCTGTTGCAACGCCACACCCTGCAGACTCGCGGCCAATAGGCTGCCAGCAGGGGGTGTCAATCAACCCGATCGGGTTGATTTCCGGCAACATCTGTCCGTCTGCTCAGAGCAGGCGGACAGGTTATGGAGCAGCGGTCTTTTTGACCGCTGCTTCATAACTGCTGTTTCTGGCGAGCCTGCAGGCTTGCCAGAAACACGGGGCATCAAGCTCCATTCGGAGCTTGATACATATGCCCCAATATCTCACATAGCAAATGGGAACCGCTAGCAATGCAGAAAAGCAATAATTACAACAGTGACTCAGAAACAGGATTGAAAATAGATTTTGAAAATGTTTGAAATTGTAAAATAACTGCATGTCTGTTTTATTAGGATAAAGTAGTGGGTGAGCTCATCCTAACCTCTTTCAAGCATGCAGGATTGTTAAAACTCTATTGCCCTAATGATTTATCTTATCTCATGGTTGAGTGTCGCTATTTCAAAGCTGATGAGATTGTCTATTTTTTAACTTTATTGTATTTCACTTGATATAAATGAGCTCCTGTACCTCTCAACTAATCACTGTGCAATATGTCTAATTTGTAAATTTTTCTTTTATTTCTCTTGAACGTTTTTTTAGTTTTGTGCATATGTTAAAGTCTTTGCTACACAAATAGTAATAAACACTGCTGTAACATAGTGCAAATTCCTGAGCCTACCTACCTATAATCTCATGGATAGAACTACATTTTACATAAAACTATTATAAAAGGTAGTAATTTAGGTACTTTAGTTTGCAGATAGTTAAAGTGAGTGTGTACTATAAAGTTGATTCCAATTATTTGTTATACCATCTGCAGTATTTAAGATGTATGGCAAGTTGTTCATTAAGGTATATGTTTGTATAAATTAGAGCTCCACTTGTTATCTACCCCCCAATGGGCTAATCTTGGGCTAGATTACGAGAAGCACTAATTGTTGTGCATAAGCAAAAAGGGTTTATTGTGGCTCTATAAGCTTGTCAGAAGTAGCACAAGTATAACGAGTTGAATGTAAATGCGTCCTCTTGAGCGCAACTGAATTTAATGCGTGCAAGAATAGCACACTTTCAGAGCTCTGGTTTACTATTACGCTCGACTAAAAAGTGAAAAAAAAATAATCAGAGATCTGAAGTTGCGCTTACCTGGTACGCGTTGTATTATATTGTGCTCAAGCGAATGAGTTTCCTTTCAAATTGTAATATGTGTGCTACCATTGTTCTTTACATAAGGGAATATTTAGTCCTATATGTATCTGTATATATCTACACCTACTTATATATATATATATATATATATATATATATATATATATATATATATATATATATATATATATATATATATATATATGTGAGTGTGTGTGTGTATTTAAGAATAAATAGAACCAGAGTAGAGAGCTTTGGATCATCGGTCCCTTAGTGAGAACTATGGAAAATTAACGTTTAGTACCCCTCTGTCACAACCCCCCACTGGGAGCATTATTTTACCTAATCTTTCTTGTTTACATGGTTTTCTTGTAACCAGGGACAGGAAACCCTCAATAATTCTTTAATGATGTGGATAGCACAATTTTAAACAACTTTCAAATTCACTTTTATTATCAAATATGCTATCAAATATGCTTCATTCTCTTGTTATCCTTTGCTGAAGGAACAACATTGCACTACAAGCAGCTAGCTGAACACACCTAGTTAGCCAATCACAAGAAACAAATGTGTGCAGGCACCAATCAGCAGCTAGCTACCACTAGTGTAGGATCTGTGCATATTCATTTTCAACAATAGATACCAAGAGAACAAACCATATTTGAAAATAAAAGTAATTTTAAAAGTGTCTTAAAATGACATGCTATATCTGATTCTTGCAAGTTTAATTTTCACTTTTTGAAGTTCAGAAATGTTCAATATAGGTAAGGCTGTAATGGAAAAAATCAGCTATTTCAAATGAGAAAAAAGGTAAAGGAGCTATTTGTAAACAATTTAATACACTTCAGTAGGTAAAATGGATAATTGAGAAAATATTAGCGTACCCTGTACTTTTAAATGTTATCAAACAGAAATCAGTAGTGGGTGTTTCCTGTACTTTGTATAAGCTTCATGTAAAAGTATTTTGGACAACCCTATTCAAATGACTTCCCTTGTGGGAAACAAAATGACAGTGCTCACAGGACACACCACAAAAGCTGGTAGCTTAGCCACAAGCAATATAATAATGTTATACGTTGTTACATGGTGCAGCTATGCTTTTCTTTAATAAAAAGGAAGAAGAAAAACTCTCTTTCTTAATGATAGTGTGATTGTAAATATTGTAAGTGTAGAAAGTTTTAGCTTTACTGAAATGTTTTACTGTGGTATATTAAATTCATTTAAATATATCTAAATCACATCACTCGATTTTGCATGAAAATATCTACCTTGATTATCATAGGAGTTTAAAAACTCAAATAAAAAATGAATATAACTATAATAATAAATGTATCTAAAAAATGTACTGTTCACTTTTAAGAGAATGACAAAGCGCATAGTTAAAAACGTACCTTTAATGGCCTCTTTTCTTCTTCATTGAACGCATTCATTATTTCCTCGCTTGATGCAACCAGTTCATCAACTGTATCTTTGTGTCGTAAAATTTCCATTGTATATCCCTTAAAACATAAAAGTGATTATCAGTTGAACGTACATTTGAACTGAATCACAAATAGTAGGCCCTACACAGTAGCCTTGCAAGCTAAGCTGCATTTAATTACCTTCTGAACTTGAAGCTGAGCTATTGTCTGGTCTTGCTCAAGTCTAATGTCACCCAGAGACATCATTTTATTTTTGGTTTCCTCAATCCATGTATACTCAGCAGAGACTGCTTGCTCAAACTACAATAAAATAAACAAAGTTACATTATAGACTAAATACAAAACAAACGGCTAGATTACGAGTTGTGCGTTAGGGTCAACAAGCAGCGTTAACAGGTCCTAACGCTGCTTTTTTATGCCCGCTGGTATTACGAGTTTTGCATGTTTAGGGGCATCGCACACTTCTTTGGCCTTGCCGCAAAACAACTTACGGAAACTTTGTAAAGTCTTTTTTATATGGGACTTCCATAGCGCTGATATTACAAGTCTGTCCTGGGAGGCCAAAAAGTGAGCGGTACTCCCTCTACCTCCAAGATCCCTAACGCATTTAAAAGTCAGTAGTTAAGAGTTTTATGGTACAATGCCGTAGCATAAAACTCATAACTAAAGTGCTAAAAAGTACACTAACACCCATAAACTACCTATTAACCCCTAAACCGAGGCCCTCCCGCATCGCAAACACTAAAAGAAAATTTTTATCCCCTAATCTGCCGCTCCGTACATCGCCACAACTATAATAAACATATTAACCCCCTAAACCATCGCACTCCCGCCTCGCAAACACTAGTTAAATATTATTAACCCCTAATCTGCCGTCCCTAACATCGCCGCCACCTACCTAGGATTGAGCTTGCATTCTATTGGCTGTTCCAATCAGCCATTAGAATGCCAGCTCAATCCTATTGGCCGATTGCATTAGCCAATAGGTTTTTTTCTATCTTAATACCGGTTGGCTGATAGAATTCTATCAGCCAATCGGAATCTAAGGGATGTCATCTTGGATGACGTCACTTAAAGGAACCATCATTCAGTAAGAAGACTTTGTTTGAAGAGGATGCTCAGCGTCTGATGTCTTGAAGATGGACCCGCTCCGTGTTGGATGGATGAAGATAGAAGATGCCGTCTGGATGAAGACTTCTGCCCGTCTGGAGGACCACTTCTCCCGGCTTGGATGAAGACTTCTCCCGGCTTCGTTGAGGACTTCGGCCCAGTTGGATGAAGACTTCTGCCGCTTCCTTAAGGATGGATGTCCGGTTTTCAGAACAGTAAGTCGATCTTCAGGGGTTAGTGTTAGGGTTTTTTTAAGGGTGTATTGGGTGGGTTTTATTTTGTAGATTAGGGTTTGGGCCGCAAAAGAGCTAACTGCCCTTTTAAGGGCAATGCCCACACAAATGCCCTTTTCAGGGCAATGGGGAGCTTAGATTTTTTAGTTAGTAATTTATTTGGGGGGTTGGTTGTGTGGGTGGTGGGTTTTACTGCTGGGGGGGGTTGTTTGTATTTTTTTTTTACAGGTAAAAGAGCTGATTACTTTGGGGCAATGCCCCGCAAAAGGTCCTTTTAAGGGATATTGATAGTTTAGTTTAGGCTAGGGTTTTTTTTATTTTGGGGGGGGGGCTTTTTTATTTTGATAGGGCTATTATTAGATTAGGTGTAATTAGTTTAAATATCTTGTACTTTGTTTATTATTTTCTGTAATTTAGTGTTTTTTTTGTACTTTAGCTAATTTAATTTATTTAATTGTTGTTAATTTAATAAATTTATTTAATTATAGTGTAGTGTTAGGTGTTAGTGTAACTTAGGTTAGGTTTTATTTTACAGGTACTTTTGTATTTATTTTAGCTATGTAGTTAGTAAATAGTTAATAACTATTCTACCTAGTTAAAATAAATACACACTTGCCTGTAAAATAAAAATAAACCCTAAGATAGCTACAATGTAACTATTAGTTATATTGTAGCTATCTTAGGCCTAGATTTAGAGTTCGGCGGTAGCCGTCAAAACCAGCGTTAGAGGCTCCTAACGCTGGTTTTGGGCGCCCGCTGGTATTTGGAGTCAGTGATTAAAGGGTCTAACGCTCACTTTTCAGCCGCGACTTTTCCATACCGCAGATCCCCCTACGCCATTTGCGTAGCCTATCTTTTCAATGGGATCTTTCTAACGCTGGTATTTAGAGTCGTTTCTGCAGTGAGCGTTAGAGCTCTAACGACAAGATTCCAGCCGCCTGAAAATAGCAGGAGTTAAGAGCTTTCTGGCTAACGCCGGTTTATAAAGCTCTTAACTACTGTACCCTAAAGTACACTAACACCCATAAACTACCTATGTACCCCTAAACCGAGGTCCCCCCACATCGCCGCCACTCGATTAAAATTTTTAACCCCTAATCTGCCGACCGCCACCTACGTTATACTTATGTACCCCTAATCTGCTGCCCCTAACACCGCCGACCCCTGTATTATATCTATTAACCCCTAACTTGCCCCCCACAACGTCGCCGCAAGCTACTTAAAATAATTAACCCCTAATCTTCCGACCGCAAATCGCCGCCACCTACGTTATCCCTATGTACCCCTAATCTGCTACCCCTAACATCGCCGACCCCTATGTTATATTTATTAACCCCTAATCTGCCCCCCACAACGTCGCCGACACCTACCTACACTTATTAACCCCTAATCTGCCGAGCGGACCTGAGCGCTACTATAATAAAGTTATTAACCCCTAATCCGCCTCACTAACCCTATCATAAATAGTATTAACCCCTAATCTGCCCTCCCTAACATCGCCGACACCTACCTTCAATTATTAACCCCTAATCTGCCGACCGGAGCTCACCGCTATTCTAATAAATGTATTAACCCCTAAAGCTAAGTCTAACCCTAACACTAACACCCCCCTAAGTTAAATATAATTTTTATCTAACGAAATAAATTAACTCTTATTAAATAAATAATTCCTATTTAAAGCTAAATACTTACCTGTAAAATACATCCTAATATAGCTACAATATAAATTATAATTATATTATAGCTATTTTAGGATTAATATTTATTTTACAGGCAACTTTGTAATTATTTTAACCAGGTACAATAGCTATTAAATAGTTAAGAACTATTTAATAGTTACCTAGTTAAAATAATTACAAATTTACCTGTAAAATAAATCCTAACCTAAGATATAATTAAACCTAACACTACCCTATCAATAAAATAATTAAATAAACTACCTACAATTACCTACAATTAACCTAACACTACACTATCAATAAATTAATTAAACACAATTGCTACAAATAAATAAAATTAAATAAACTATCTAAAGTACAAAAAATAAAAAAGAACTAAGTTACAGAAAATAATAAAATATTTACAAACATAAGAAAAATATTACAACAATTTTAAACTAATTACACCTACTCTAAGCCCCCTAATAAAATAACAAAGCCCCCCAAAATAAAAAATTCCCTACCCTATTCTAAAATACAAATATTACAAGCTCTTTTACCTTACCAGCCCTGAACAGGGCCCTTTGCGGGGCATGCCCCAAGAATTTCAGCTCTTTTGCCTGTAAAAAAAAACATACAATACCCCCCCCCCAACATTACAACCCACCACCCACATACCCCTAATCTAACCCAAACCCCCCTTAAATAAACCTAACACTACCCCCCTGATGATCTTCCTACCTTGTCTTCACCATGCCAGGTTCACCGATCCGTCCTGGCTCCAAGATCTTCATCCAACCCAAGCGGGGGCTAGACATCCACTGAAGAAGTCCAGAAGAGGGTCCAAAGTCTTCCTCCTATCCGGCAAGAAGAGGACATCCGGACCGGCAAACATCTTCTCCAAGCGGCATCTTCTATCTTCTTCCATCCGATGACGACCGGCTCCATCTTGAAGACCTCCAGCGCGGATCCATCCTCTTCTTCCGACGACTAGACGACGAATGACGGTTCCTTTAAGGGACGTCATCCAAGATGGCGTCCCTCGAATTCCGATTGGCTGATAGGATTCTATCAGCCAATCGGAATTAAGGTAGGAATTTTCTGATTGGCTGATGGAATCAGCCAATCAGAATATAGTTCAATCCGATTGGCTGATCCAATCAGCCAATCAGATTGAGCTCGCATTCTATTGGCTGATCGGAACAGCCAATAGAATGCGAGCTCAATCTGATTGGCTGATTGGATCAGCCAATCGGATTGAACTATATTCTGATTGGCTGATTCCATCAGCCAATCAGAAAATTCCTACCTTAATTCCGATTGGCTGATAGAATCCTATCAGCCAATCGGAATTCGAGGGACGCCATCTTGGATGACGTCCCTTAAAGGAACCGTCATTCGTCGTCTAGTCGTCGGAAGAAGAGGATGGATCCGCGCTGGAGGTCTTCAAGATGGAGCCGGTCGTCATCGGATGGAAGAAGATAGAAGATGCCGCTTGGAGAAGATGTTTGCCGGTCCGGATGTCCTCTTCTTGCCGGATAGGAGGAAGACTTTGGACCCTCTTCTGGACTTCTTCAGTGGATGTCTAGCCCCCGCTTGGGTTGGATGAAGATCTTGGAGCCAGGACGGATCGGTGAACCTGGCATGGTGAAGACAAGGTAGGAAGATCATCAGGGGGGTAGTGTTAGGTTTATTTAAGGGGGGTTTGGGTTAGATTAGGGGTATGTGGGTGGTGGGTTGTAATGTTGGGGGGGGGGTATTGTATGTTTTTTTTTACAGGCAAAAGAGCTGAAATTCTTGGGGCATGCCCCGCAAAGGGCCCTGTTCAGGGCTGGTAAGGTAAAAGAGCTTGTAATATTTGTATTTTAGAATAGGGTAGGGAATTTTTTATTTTGGGGGGCTTTGTTATTTTATTAGGGGGCTTAGAGTAGGTGTAATTAGTTTAAAATTGTTGTAATATTTTTCTTATGTTTGTAAATATTTTATTATTTTCTGTAACTTAGTTCTTTTTTATTTTTTGTACTTTAGATAGTTTATTTAATTTTATTTATTTGTAGCAATTGTGTTTAATTAATTTATTGATAGTGTAGTGTTAGGTTAATTGTAGGTAATTGTAGGTAGTTTATTTAATTATTTTATTGATAGGGTAGTGTTAGGTTTAATTATATCTTAGGTTAGGATTTATTTTACAGGTAAATTTGTAATTATTTTAACTAGGTAACTATTAAATAGTTCTTAACTATTTAATAGCTATTGTACCTGGTTAAAATAATTACAAAGTTGCCTGTAAAATAAATATTAATCCTAAAATAGCTATAATATAATTATAATTTATATTGTAGCTATATTAGGATTTATTTTACAGGTAAGTATTTAGCTTTAAATAGGAATTATTTATTTAATAAGAGTTAATTTATTTCGTTAGATAAAAATTATATTTAACTTAGGGGGGTGTTAGTGTTAGGGTTAGACTTAGCTTTAGGGGTTAATACATTTATTAGAATAGCGGTGAGCTCCGGTCGGCAGATTAGGGGTTAATAATTGAAGGTAGGTGTCGGCGATGTTAGGGAGGGCAGATTAGGGGTTAATACTATTTATGATAGGGTTAGTGAGGCGGATTAGGGGTTAATAACTTTATTATAGTAGCGCTCAGGTCCGCTCGGCAGATTAGGGGTTAATAAGTGTAGGTAGGTGTCGGCGACGTTGTGGGGGGCAGATTAGGGGTTAATAAATATAACATAGGGGTCGGCGATGTTAGGGCAGCAGATTAGGGGTACATAGGGATAACGTAGGTGGCGGCGGTTTACGGAGCGGCAGATTAGGGGTTAAAAGTGTAATGCAGGGGTCAGCGATAGCGGGGGGCGGCAGATTAGGGGTTAATAAGTGTAAGGTTAGGGGTGTTTAGACTCGGGGTACATGTTAGGGTGTTAGGTGCAGACTTAGGAGGTGTTTCCCCATAGGAAACAATGGGGCTGCGTTAGGAGCTGAACGCTGCTTTTTTGCAGGTGTTTTTTTCAGCTCAAACAGCCCCATTGTTTCCTATGGGAGAATCGTGCACGAGCACGTTTTTGATGCCGGCCGCGTCCGTAAGCAACTCTGGTATCGAGAGTTGCATTTGCGGTAAAAATGCTCTACGCTCCTTTTTTGGAGCCTAACGCAGTATTTGTTTGAACTCTCGATACCAGAGTTAAATTTATGGTGCGGCCAGAAAAAAACCCGCGGAGCGTTAACAGCCCTTTTACCGCCGAACTCTAAATCTAGGCCTTAGGGTTTATTTTATAGGTAAGTATTTAGTTTTAAATAGGAATTACTTAGTTAATGATAGGAATTTTTAGTTAGATTTATTTTAATTATATTTAAGTTAGGGGGTGTTAGGGTTAGGGTTACACTTAGGTTTAGGGGTTAATACATTTAGTATAGTGGCGGCGATGTTGGGGGCGGCAGATTAGGGGTTAATAAGTGTAGGTAGGTTGCGGCGACATTGGGGGCAGCAGATTAGGGGTTAATAAATATAATGTAGGTGTCGGCGATGTTGGGGGCAGCAGATTAGGGGTTCATAAGTATAATGTAGGTGGCGGCGTGGTCCGGAGCGGCAGATTAGGGGATAATAAATATAATGCAGGTGTTGGCGATGTCGGGGGGCGGCAGATTAGGGGTTAATAAGTATAAGATTAGGGGTGTTTAGACTTGGGGTTCATGTAAGGGTGTTAGGTGTAAACATAAATTTTATTTCCCCATAGGAATCAATGGGGCTGCGTTACTGAGTTTTACACTGCTTTTTGGCAGGTGTTAGACTTTCTCTCAGCCGGCTCTCCCTGTTGATTCCTATGGGGAAATCGCGCACAAGCACGTACGACCAGCTCACCGCTGACTTAAGCAGCGCTGGTATTGGAGTGCAGAAAGGATCAAAATTTTGCTCAACGCTCACTTCTTGTCTTTTAACACCGGGTTTGTAAAAACCTGTAATACCAGCACTGCAGGTAAGTGAGCGGTGAGAGAAAACTGCTCGTTAGCACCGCATAGCCTCTAATGCAAAACTCGTAATCTGGCCGAAAGTATATACAGTATACATTTTTTTATAAAACTAACATCTACATGATGGATCAAATACATCTTTTTAATGTTTAACATTTAATTTGCAGCTGTGCATCTTACCAAAGAAACACTTCATAAGAGACAACTTGATTTGACAATAAAATATGTTCATTACAGTAGCTGCGACTTTCTATTTTTATTTAATTATTGCCGATATAGGTTCTCACTGTTCTGAATGTGTTATAATATTGAGACCGCAGTATAACATTCATGTTCTGTATTAATAACACGTTTGTTAAAGTGCAGTTACATTCAGAACAATGAAAACTTATATTGGCAATAAATAAAACTAGAAAGTCATGGCTACTGTCTTCTATGCAATATTAATATCATGAACACAAAATCTTCCTAAAAAAGGGGGGGAGGGAAACACACCAAAAGCAAAAGGCACCATTTTTAAAATTACGACAATATATAATTATACAATAGAATACATTTAAATAGTACATTGTATATGCATATATAATATACCCACATCCACACAGCACCTTTAGGTTTAATAGTAAGGTTCATAAGGAACATATGGGCATTTCGAGGGAGTTTCAAAGGCATTTCATGTTAGTAACTTGTATTGTAAAGGGGAAACATCGCCTTGATTTTCTAATTTTAAAAGCACTGCCCTCTATCTTAGATACATCTTTTCAGCCATATCAGCCTCGCCAGATTTTCAATGGCGAGAATGCTCATTGTGAGAAATCTAGTGAATGTTCAAGTGAAACTTAATTTACATATGCATTATATGAACTGGTACTACACAGAAACCATTTTTGTTTTTTTTGTTTTATCAAACGCACAGTCTATCTTGTGTAAACATACTTTAAATACAGCAAGTCCTCCCCCCCTCCTGCTGACATCGCAGATAACTGGCCATGTTGGCAGACTTTTGCTTAACCCCTTAACGTCAAGAGTCGTACAGGGTACGTCTTACACAAGCTGGTCTTTAAAGACCAGCGACGTACCCTGTACGACCTAGGTGTTTAAAGCGGCTGGAAGCGATCCTGATTGCTTCCAGACGCTTTCAAGGTATTGCCATGATGCCTCGATATTGAGGCATCATGGCAATACCTTTTCTGGCACACCAATGCAGAGAGGGCCACTCTGTGCATCGGCCAGCGATGGTCGATGCACACTCTCTGCATCGGCCAGCGATGGTGCCGATCGTTGGTGGGTGGGAGCAGCTGAAGGGAGGAGGGTGGGCGGCCCATCGCTGTGAATCGTCTTCCGGTTTAGTCCCCGGTGCTGCATGGGCGCGCACGGGGGCGGGGCTGCGTGCGCGCGCGCACCCGTGATCTAACATGTAAACGGTCCAGTTGTGGTGGGAGCGGGTGGTGATCTGTGGTGGGAGCGGGTGATGGGGGTTACTTTTTTATTTATAAAAAGGGATCTGCCAGTACTTAAGATGACGGGGACAATTGTGGGGTGGGGGAGGGAAGAGAACTGTTTGGGAGGGAACAGGGGGTGGGATGTGTCAGGTGGGAGGCTGATCTCTACACTAAAGCTAAAATTAACCCTGCAAGCTCCCTAATTAACCCCTTCACTGCTAGCCATAATACACGTGTGATGCAAAGCGGCATTTAGTGGCCTTGTAATTGCCAAAAAGCAACTCCAAAGCCATATATGTCTGCTATTTCTGAACAAAGGGGATCCCAGAGAAGCATTTACAACCATGTTTGCATTAATTGCACAAGCTGTTTGTAAATAATTTCAGTGAGAAACCTAAAATTGTGAAAAATTTTACGATTTTTTTTAATTTGATCGCATTTGGCGTTGAAATGGTGGCATGAAATATACCAATATGGGCCTTGATCAATACTTGAGGTTGTCTACTACACTACACTAAAGCTAAAATTAACCCTAGAAGTTCCCTACATGCTCCCTAATTAACCCCTTCACTGCTGGGCATAATACACGTGTGGTGCGCAGTGGTATTTAGCGGCCTTCTAATTACCAAAAAGCAACGCCAAAGCCATATATGTCTGATATTTCTGAACAAATGGGATCCCAGAGAAGCATTTACAACCATATATGCCATAATTGCACAAGTTGTTTGTAAATAATTTCAGTGACAAACCTAAAGTTTGTGAAAAAGTGAACAATTTTTTTTATTTGATCGCATTTGGCAGTGAAATGGTGGCATGAAATATACCAAAATGGGCCTAGATCAATACTTTGGGATGTCTTCTAAAAAAAATATATATACACGTCAAGGGATATTCAAGAATTCCTGAAAGATATCAGTGTTCCAATATAACTAGCGCTAATTTTGAAAAAAAGTGGTTTGGAAATAGCAAAGTGCTACTTGTACTTATTGCCCTATAACTTGCAAAAAAAGCAAAGATCATGTAAACATTGGGTATTTCTAAACTCAGGACAAAATTTAGAAACTATTTAGCATGGGTGTTTTTGGTGTTTGTAGATGTGTAACAGATTTTGGGGGTCAAAGTTAGAAAAAGTGTGTTTTTTTTCCATTTTTTCCTCATATTTTATAAAAACATTTATAGTAAATTATAAGATATGATGAAAATAATGGTATCTTTAGAAAGTCCATTTAATGGCGAGAAAAACAGTATATAATATGTGTGGGTACAGTAAATGAGTAAGAGGAAAATTACAGCTAAACACAAACACCGCAGAAATGTAAAAATAGCCCTGGTTCTTAAGGGAAAGAAATTGAAAAATGGCCTTGGTCCTTAAGGGGTTAAGCTGTGATCCCTATTATTTCCTATGGAAGGCACATTGCCAATTGCCATTCGTCAGAACAGAGAGGGTCAGCTCACTTTCTTTGAATATATCACTGTACCCACGGATTGCAAGACTGGCAAGGCCAAAAAAGGCAATTCCACATGGGTCTGACAATGTTTTCATCATCAGGGCCAAAGGGAGAGAGGGGAGTGGGGGTACACCATTCCAATGAACATTAAATATTCTATTGTATTTAGAAAAAAAGCAGGATAAAGAAGATATTGTTAGTAATTTGATGTATAGTGACCCTATTGAAATTAGTTATTTTACATCCAGAGAGAAGGAAACAAAATAGATCAAAGTTTTCCAGTGATAATGTGATTCTCAGTTGTAGTGATGACCTCACTTGTGGTTAACGTACAATGTTTGTCTTCAGCAGAGCATTCTTTTTAGTCAAGTGTGCCATTTATTACACGCTGCACTGCTTCTTTACAATTCTATTTGTGTCTCTGCATGTCACACATCAAAGCCACTTATGACAGTTTGATTCATTTGCCCTCTTTTTGAGCAAGTTTTGCTAGATTCCAGTCCTATATAGTTTATTTAATGTTAAATTAAATAGCACATATTACAAAACACTGTATAATAGTGCGTTTGTAGACACTGTTTTCTAGTATTTTTTTAGATTCCTAACTTTCTGAAAGTCTACAAGAGTCAACACTAAGCTGCTACCAGAGACTTTTATAAACTTGCCTGGATCTCTAGACATGCAGAGCACACTATTTGCCTTTATTTACTAAGAAATACATCCTCTCAATACACAACAAAATGTCTGGAGTTGAACTGCATTGTTATTTAATGCTCATAAACATACTGAAGATTCTATGGTGGTTCTTGACAAAGTCAAATTATAGAAGAAAAAAGAAAAGCAAATCAATGGTAGGAAAAATTGTCATCCAGCAGAGTGGAAGTAGTCTATTTAGAAGCCAATGTATTATTTACCCTTGTATAATAAACAATTTAGATCTGCTGTTTTAAGAATAAAAGGGACATTAAACCCTAAGGGCCAGATTACAAGTGGAGCACAAACGTTTGCGACCCAAGCAATAGGGGGTTTATTGCAGGGGTTTGTGCTCGTCGGATTCACAGCTTGTATTACAAGTTGAAACTAAATGTGATTACTTCAGCGCAATCACGCTTTATGCTAGAATGGTTAGCGCAACTTCAGAGCTGTGGTTAACTGTATTGCAAAACATAAAAGTTGCACAAAACAGACCAAAAATACATTACAAAGTATAGTTACACTCATAATAACACTTATAAACATTATTAAAAGAAACTGCACAAAAAAAAACCTTATAAAGGCTCAAAAATATGAAATCTTAGGTGTTAGAAAAAAAAAAGCAGACAAAAGGCTTTAACATTGAGATGCATACATATACAGGTGTAAAGATGTATATGTATGCATATAGATATGTCTATATATGTGTACATATGTATTTATATATGTATTTATTAACATATACTGTATATACATATAAACACATAAATACACATATATAGACATATATACAAGTGCATTGGAGCCCTTTGCAGTTACGTAGATGAATAAATAAATAGAATATATTCTGTTATTTGAAGAACATTGGAATGTGAAATATTCATATGTTCATGTTCGGTTAGCACAAACGGTTTTGCGTGAGAGTTGGGTGTTTTTTCCTACTTTTTTCTCTCCATTGACTTCTATGGAGGAATACGTGAATGTGCACGTGATATTCTAACATCGGCTTTTTGTGCTTGTCAGGTTAGTGCAAGAGTGAAAACTGTTTACTTTCAACTCGTAATATGAGCACAACTTAAGTGGTAACAGCCTACTTCTAGCACAAATAACATTCGAGCTGAAGTGTTAAAGGGACATAGTACACTAGATTTCTCTTTCCATAAATGTTTTGTAGATGATCCATGTATATAGCCCATCTGGTACTGTTTTTATAAAGATGTACAGTTTTGCTTATTTTTTAAGAACATTGTGCTGATTTTCAGACTTCTAATGAAGCCCCACAGTGTCAGATGTATACACAAGTTTACAGACTCCTGTTTATGTTATCTGTCATTTCATATGCAGAAGGGGGGGGGGGGGGTCTGCACTTTTTGCTTACCAAGCCCCTTTCAGTGGGTGTCCCAAAATACCTCATCAACAATGCTAAACTGTGAGCTTCTAAGTAAGTTTTTAAAAGGTTTTAGACTGGCTTTTTAGATCAGTATCTTTGCATATTCTTCTTTATAGTAGTGTCTATTACATGCAGTTATATGAAAATTGGTGTACACTGTCCCTTTAATTTGCGCTCCACTCGTAGCCCTTAATGTTTAATATTCCTTATATGAAAGAGAGATTTAATAAGACATTTTGGTAGAAATAAAAATCTATTCCTCAGAGAAATGCTGTACATCATCAAAGAAAGGCAAGTTATTTTATGTTTACAATTTATACTTTTGTATAACAGTGTATTTGGGAACATGACATTTGGAAATTTGTATTTCTCCAACATTGGTGTGTCCGGTCCACGGCGTCATCCTTACTTGTGGGATATTCTCTTCCCCAACAGGAAATGGCAAAGAGTCCCAGCAAAGCTGGTCACATGATCCCTCCTAGGCTCCGCCCACCCCAGTCATTCTCTTTGCCGTTGCACAGGCAACATCTCCACGGAGATGGTTAAGAGTTTTTTGTAGTTTTATTCTTCTATCAAGTGTTTGTTATTTTAAAATAGTGCTGGTATGTACTATTTACTCTGAAACAGAAAAGGATGAAGATTTCTGTTTGTAAGAGGAAGATGATTTTTAGCAGACAGTAACTAAAATCGATTGCTGTTTCCACACAGGACTGTTGAGATGAAGTAACTTCAGTTGGGGGAAACAGTTAGCAGTCTTTTCTGCTTAAGGTATGACTAGCCATATTTCTAACAAGACCATGTAATGCTGGAAGGCTGTCATTTCCCCTCATGGGGACCGGTAAGCCATTTTCTTAGTTAAACATAAAAGAATAAAGGGCTTCAAAAAGGGCTTAAAAACTGGTAGACATTTTTCTGGGCTAAAACAATTGCTTTACTAGGCATATTATGCAGATTCTAACTAATTATTGGTATTATAATCTTGGGGAACGTTTAGAAAAACGGCAGGCACTGTGTTGGACACCTTTTTCAGATGGGGGCCTTTCTAGTTATAGACAGTGCCTCATTCTGGGACTGTATAGGGGTTAAATGTAAAAAGGGTTAAAGCTCTGAAATTTGGTGTGCAATACTTTTAATGCTTTAAGACACTGTGGTGAAATTTTGGTGAATTTTGAACAATTCCTTCATACTTTTTCACATATTCAGTAATAAAGTGTTTTCAGTTTGAAATTTAAAGTGACAGTAACGGTTTTATTTTAAAACGTTTTTTGTGCTTTGTTGACAAGTTTAAGCCTGTTTAACATGTCTGTACCATCAGATAAGCTATGTTCTATATGTATGAAAGCCAATGTGTCTCCCCATTTAAATTTATGTGATAATTGTGCCATAGTGTCCAAACAAAGTAAGGACAGTAATGCAACAGATAATGATATTGCCCAAGATGATTCCTCAAATGAGGGGAGTAAACATGATACTACATCATCCCCTACTGTGTCTACACCAGTTATGCCCACACAGGAGGCCCCTAGTACATCTAGTGCGCCAATACTTATTACCATGCAACAATTAACGGCTGTAATGGATAACTCCATAGCAAATCTTTTATCCAAAATGCCTACTTATCAGAGAAAGCGCGATTGCTCTGTTTTAAACACTGAAGAGCAAGAGGACGCTGATGATAACTGTTCTGACATACCCTCACACCAATCTCAAGGGGCCATGAGGGAGGTTTTGTCTGATGGAGAAATTTCAGATACAGGAAAAATTTCTCATCAAGCTGAACCTGATGTTGTGACATTTAAATTTAAATTAGAACATCTCCGCGCGCTGCTTAAGGAGGTGTTATCTACTCTGGATGATTGTGACAATTTGGTCATTCCAGAGAAATTATGTAAGATGGACAAGTTCCTAGAGGTTCCGGTGCCCCCCGACGCTTTTCCTATACCCAAGCGGGTGGCGGACATAGTAAATAAAGAGTGGGAAAGGCCCGGCATACCTTTTGTTTCCCCCCCCTATATTTAAGAAATTATTTCCTATAGTCGACCCCAGAAAGGACTTATGGCAGACAGTCCCCAAGGTCGAGGGGGCGGTTTCTACTCTAAACAAACGCACTACTATTCCTATCGAAGAAAGTTGTGCTTTCAAAGATCCTATGGATAAGAAATTAGAGGGTTTGCTTTAAAAGATTTTTGTACAGCAAGGTTACCTTCTACAACCAATTTCATGCATTGTTCCTGTCACTACGGCAGCGTGTTTCTGGTTCGAGGAACTAGAAAAATCGCTCAGTAAAGAATCTTCGTATGAGGAGGTTATGGACAGAGTTCAAGCACTTAAATTGGCTAACTCTTTTGTTTTAGATGCCGCTTTGCAATTAGCTAGATTAGCGGCGAATAATTCAGTGCTTTGGCTAAAGTCTTGGTCAGCGGATGTGTCTTCCAAGACAAAATTGCTTAACATTCCTTTCAAAGGTAAAACATTATTTGGACCTGATTTGAAAGAGATTATTTCAGACATCACTGGGGGAAAGGGCCACGCCCTCCCACAGGATAGGTCTTTTAAGGCTAATAATAAGCCTAATTTTCGTCCCTTTCGCAGAAACGGACCAGTCTCTAATTCTGTATCCTCTAAGCAAGAGGGTAATACTTCACAACCCAAACCAGCCTGGAAACCAATGCAAGGCTGGAACAAGGGTAAGCAGGCCAAGAAGCCTACCACTGCTACCAAAACAGCATGAAGGGATAGCCCCCGATCCGGGACCGGATCTAGTGGGGGGCAGACTTTCTCTCTTTGCTCAGGCTTGGGCAAGAGATGTTCAGGATCCTTGGGCGCTAGAAATAGTTTCTCAAGGTTATCTCCTGGAATTCAAGGAACTACCCCCAAGGGGAAGGTTCCACAGGTCTCAATTATCTTCAAACCAAATAAAGAGACAGGCATTCTTACATTGTGTAGAAGACCTGTTAAAGATGGGAGTGATACATCCAGTTCCAATAAGAGAACAAGGAATGGGATTTTATTCCAATCTGTTCATAGTTCCCAAAAAAGAGGGAACATTCAGACCAATTTTGGATCTAAAGATCCTAAACAAATTTCTCAGGATACCATCGTTCAAAATGGAAACTATTCGAACGATCCTACCTACTATCCAGGAAAATCAATTTATGACTACCGTGGATTTAAAGGATGCGTACCTACATATTCCTATCCACAAGGAACATCATCAGTTCCTAAGGTTCGCTTTTCTGGACAAGCATTACCAGTTTATGGCACTTCCATTTGGATTAGCCACTGCTCCAAGGATTTTCACAAAGGTACTAGGGTCCCTTCTAGCGGTTCTAAGACCAAGGGGCATTGCAGTAGTACCTTACTTGGATGACATCCTGATTCAAGCGTCGTCCCTGTCAAAAGCAAAGGCTCATACAGACATCGTCCTAGCCTTTCTCAGATCTCACGGATGGAAGGTGAACAAAGAAAAAAGTTCTCTGTCCCCGTCAACAAGAGTTCCCTTCTTGGGAACAATAATAGATTCCTTAGAAATGAGGATTTTTCTGACAGAGGTCAGAAAATCAAAACTTCTAAGCTCTTGTCAAGTACTTCATTCTGTTCCTCGTCCTTCCATAGCGCAGTGCATGGAAGTAATAGGATTGATGGTTGCAACAATGGACATAGTTCCTTTTGCACGAATTCATCTAAGACCATTACAACTGTGCATGCTCAGACAGTGGAATGGGGATTATACAGACTTGTCTCCGACGATTCAAGTAGATCAAAAGACCAGAGATTCACTCCGTTGGTGGCTGACCCTGGACAATCTGTCACAGGGAATGAGCTTCCGCAGACCAGAGTGGGTCATTGTCACGACCGACGCCAGCCTAGTGGGCTGGGGCGCGGTCTGGGAATCCCTGAAAGCTCAGGGTCTATGGTCTCGGGAAGAGTCTCTTCTCCCGATAAACATTCTGGAACTGAGAGCGATATTCAATGCTCTCAGAGCTTGGCCTCAACTAGCAAAGGCCAAATTCATAAGGTTTCAGTCAGACAACATGACGACCGTTGCATATATCAATCATCAGGGGGGAACAAGGACTTCCCTGGCGATGAAAGAAGTGACCAAGATAATTCAATGGGCGGAGGATCACTCCTGCCACTTGTCTGCGATCCACATCCCAGGAGTGGAAAAGTGGGAAGCGGATTTTCTGAGTCGTCAGACATTCCATCCGGGGGAGTGGGAACTCCATCCGGAAATCTTTGCCCAAATAACTCAATTATGGGGCATTCCAGACATGGATCTGATGGCGTCTCGTCAGAACTTCAAGGTTCCTTGCTACGGGTCCAGATCCAGGGATCCCAAGGCGACCCTAGTAGATGCACTAGTAGCACCTTGGACCTTCAACCTAGCTTATGTATTCCCACCGTTTCCTCTCATCCCCAGGCTGGTAGCCAGGATCAATCAGGAGAGGGCCTCTGTGATCTTGATAGCTCCTGCGTGGCCACGCAGGACTTGGTATGCAGACCTGGTGAATATGTCATCGGCTCCACCATGGAAGCTACCTTTGAGACAGGACCTTCTTGTTCAGGGTCCATTCGAACATCCGAATCTGGTTTCCCTCCAACTGACGGCTTGGAGATTGAACGCTTGATTTTATCAAAGCGTGGGTTTTCAGATTCTGTAATAGATACTCTGATTCAGGCTAGAAAGCCTGTAACTAGAAAAATTTACCATAAAATATGGAAAAAATATATCTGTTGGTGTGAATCTAAAGGATTCCCATGGAACAAGATAAAAATTCCTAAGATTCTATCCTTTCTACAAGAAGGTTTGGAGAAAGGATTATCTGCAAGTTCTCTGAAGGGACAGATCTCTGCTTTATCTGTTTTACTTCACAAAAGACTGGCAGCTGTGCCAGATGTTCAAGCATTTGTTCAGGCTCTGGTTAGGATCAAGCCTGTTTACAGACCTTTGACTCCTCCCTGGAGTCTAAATCTAGTTCTTTCAGTTCTTCAAGGGGTTCCGTTTGAACCCTTACATTCCGTAGATATTAAGTTATTATCTTGGAAAGTTTTGTTTTTGGTTGCAATTTCTTCTGCTAGAAGAGTTTCAGAGTTATCTGCTCTGCAGTGTTCTCCGCCCTATATGGTGTTCCATGCAGATAAGGTGGTTTTGCGTACTAAGCCTGGTTTTCTTCCGAAAGTTGTTTCCAACAAAAATATTAACCAGGAGATAGTTGTACCTTCTTTGTGTCCGAATCCAGTTTCAAAGAAGGAACGTTTGTTACACAATTTGGACGTAGTCCGTGCTCTAAAATTCTATTTAGAGGCTACTAAAGATTTCAGACAAACATCTTCCTTGTTTGTTGTTTATTCTGGTAAAAGGAGAGGTCAAAAAGCGACTTCTACCTCTCTTTCCTTTTGGCTTAAAAGCATTATCTGATTGGCTTATGAGACTGCCGGACGGCAGCCTCCTGAAAGAATCACAGCTCACTCCACTAGGGCTGTGGCTTCCACATGGGCCTTCAAGAACGAGGCTTCTGTTGACCAGATATGTAAGGCAGCGACTTGGTCTTCACTGCACACTTTTGCCAAATTTTACAAATTTGATACTTTTGCTTCTTCGGAGGCTATTTTTGGGAGAAAGGTTTTGCAAGCCGTGGTGCCTTCCATTTAGGTGACCTGATTTGCTCCCTCCCTTCATCCGTGTCCTAAAGCTTTGGTATTGGTTCCCACAAGTAAGGATGACGCCGTGGACCGGACACACCAATGTTGGAGAAAACAGAATTTATGCTTACCTGATAAATTACTTTCTCCAACGGTGTGTCCGGTCCACGGCCCGCCCTGGTTTTTTAATCAGGTCTGATGAATTATTTTCTCTAACTACAGTCACCACGGTATCATATGGTTTCTCCTATATATATTTCCTCCTGTCCGTCGGTCGAATGACTGGGGTGGGCGGAGCCTAGGAGGGATCATGTGACCAGCTTTGCTGGGACTCTTTGCCATTTCCTGTTGGGGAAGAGAATATCCCACAAGTAAGGATGACGCCGTGGACCGGACACACCGTTGGAGAAAGTAATTTATCAGGTAAGCATAAATTCTGTTTTTGATGTACATTGAGTCTTAAGAAGAATCAAAACGTGACCAGCGCCAAATATACAATAACACACACTCCAACTAGTTAAAGGGATCTTACTAATCCCTAAATGCAAAGAGACAACTAAATTAAAAAGGGGAGACTAGGGAGCGCTCCGAACAGAGCTAAAGTGTTAATATTATTGGAAAGACAAATGAACAAATATTATGGGGGGTAGTTATCAACGTGTCAACTTTCCTGCCTTCGCCGGCCCAATACGCCCGCCTAAGCTCGCCTCACATCGCCGCCGCGGACCTGAAAAAATTCGCCTAAGTTATCAAGTAAAGCTGTCAAAAAGCCGCGGGGCGATGAGCAGCGGACTGTGAGAGTTATCACTCATCCGATCTCGCTGCTCTTCGGCTGTTTGACAGCTTTCTTGCTAGCCTGTCACTAAGCACTCACACTAAACTACACTGTTCTACCCCCTATACCGGTGCCCCCGGAGCCCCCCGCAACTAAAAAAAGTTACTAACCCCTAAACCGCCGCCCCTAGACCCCGCCGCAAGTCTTATAAATGTATTAACCCCTAAACCGCCGCTCCCGGACACCGCTGCCACCTACATTATACCTAGTAACCCCTATCCTGCCCCCCTATACCGTCGCCCTCTATAATAAAGTTATTAACCCCTATCCTGCTGATCCCGCACCTCGCCGCAAATAAATAAATAGTTTAACCCCTAAACCGCCGTTCCCTGAACCCGCCGCAACCTATATTAAATTTATTAACCCCTATACTGCCCCCCCCTACACTGTCGCCACCTATAATAAATGTATTAACCCTATCCTGCCCCCCACTACGCTGCCGCCACTGTAATAAAATTATTAACCCCTAAACCTAAGTCTAACACTAACCCTAACACCCCCCTAACTTAAATATTATTTAAATAAATCTAAATAATATTTCTCTTATTAACTAAGTTAATCCTATTTAAAACTAAATACTTACCTTTAAAATAAACCCTAATATAGCTACAATATAAATAATAATTATATTGTAGCTATCTTAGGATTTATTTTTATTTTACAGGTACCTTTCAATTTATTTTAACTAGGTACAATAGCTATTAAATAGTTATTAACTATTTAATAGCTTACCTAACTAAAATAAAGTGAAATTTACCTGTAAACTAAAAACTAACCTAAGTTACAATTACAACTAACACTACACTATACTTTAATAAATTATTCCTATTTAAAATAAATACTTACCTGTAAAATAAACCCTAAGATAGCTACAATATAATTAATAATTACATTGTAGCTATCTTAGGATTTATATTTATTTTACAGGTAACTTTGTATTTATTTTAGCTAGTTAGAATAGTTATTAAATAGTTATTAACTATTTAATAACTACCTAGCTAAAAGAAATACAAAATTACCTGTAAAATAAATCCTAACCTAAGTTACAATTAAACCTAACACTACACTATCATTAAATTAAATAAATAAATTACCTACAAATAACTACAATTAAATACAATTACATAAACTAACTAAAGTACAAAAAATAAAAAAAGCTAAGTTACAAAAAATAAGTTACAAACATTTAAAAAAATATTACAACAATTTTAAGCTACTTACACCTAATCTAAGCCCCCTAATAAAATAACAAACCCCCCAAAATAAAAAAAATGCCCTACCCTATTCTACATTAAAAAAGTTCAAAGCTCTTTTACCTTACCAGCCCTTAAAAGGGCCTTTTGTGGGGGCATGCCCCAAGGAATTCAGCTCTTTTGCCTGTAAAAGAAAAATACAACCCCCCCAACATTAAAACCCACCACCCACATACCCCTTATCTAACCCAAACCCCCCTTAAAATAACCTAACACTAATCCCCTGAAGATCATCCTACCTTTAGTCGTCTTCACTCAGCCGAGCCACCGATGGAACTGAAGAGGACATCCGGACCGGCAGAAGTGATCCTCCAAGGGGCGCTGAAGAAATCTTCCATCCGATGAAGTGATCCTCCAAGCGGCGCTGAAGAAATCTTCCATCCGGGCGAGGTCATCTTCCAAGAGGCGCTGAAGAAGTCTCTATCCGGGCGAGGTCATCTTTCAAGCCGGGTCTTGAATCTTCATCCCGCCGACGCGGAACATCCTTCTTTCCCGACGGACTACCGACGAATGAAGGCTCCTTTAAGGGACGTCATCCAAGATGGCGTCCCTTCAATTCCGATTGGCTGATAGGATTCTATCAGCCAATCGGAATTAAGGTAGGAAAAATCTGATTAGCTGATTGAATCAGCCAATCAGATTCAAGTTCAATCCGATTGGCTGATCCAATCAGCCAATCAGATTGAGCTCGCATTCTATTGGCTGATCGGAACAGCCAATAGAATGCGAGCTCAATCTGATTGGCTGATCAGATTTTTCCTACCTTAATTCCGATTGGCTGATAGAATCCTATCAGCCAATCGGAATTGAAGGGACGCCATCTTGGATGACGTCCCTTAAAGGAGCCTTCATTCGTCGGTAGTCCGTCAGGAAAGAAGGATGTTCCGCGTCGGCGGGATGAAGATTCAAGACCCGGCTTGAAAAATGACCTCGCCCGGATAGAAGACTTCTTCAGCGCCTCTTGGAAGATGACCTCGCCCGGATGGAAGATTTCTTCAGCGCCGCTTGGAGGATCACTTAATCGGATGGAAGATTTCTTCAGCGCCCCTTGGAGGATCACTTCTGTCGGTCCGGATGTCCTCTTCGTCGGCTGAGTGAAGACGACTAAAGGTAGGATGATCTTCAGGGGATTAGTGTTAGGTTATTTTAAGGGGGGTTTGGGTTAGATTAGGGGTATGTGGGTGGTGGGTTTTAATGTTGGGGGGGTTGTATTTTTCTTTTACAGGCAAAAGAGCTGAATTCTTTGGGGCATGCCCCCACAAAAGGCCCTTTTAAGGGCTGGTAAGGTAAAAGAGCTTTGAACTTTTTTAATGTAGAATAGGGTAGGGCATTTTTTTATTTTGGGGGGTTTGTTATTTTATTAGGGAGCTTAGATTAGGTGTAAGTAGCTTAAAATTGTTGTAATATTTTTTTAAATGTTTGTAACTTATTTTTTTTATTTTTTGTAACTTAGTTTATGTAATTGTATTTAATTGTAGTTATTTGTAGGTAATTTATTTATTTAATTTAATGATAGTGTAGTGTTAGGTTTAATTGTAACTTAGGTTAGGATTTATTTTACAGGTAATTTTGTATTTCTTTTAGCTAGGTAGTTATTAAATAGTTAATAACTATTTAATAACTATTCTAACTAGCTAAAATAAATACAAAGTTACCTGTAAAATAAATATAAATCCTAAGATAGCTACAATGTAATTATTAATTATATTGTAGCTATCTTAGGGTTTATTTTACAGGTAAGTATTTATTTTAAATAGGAATAATTTATTAAAGTATAGTATAGTGTTAGGTGTAATTGTAACTTAGGTTAGTTTTTAGTTTACAGGTAAATTTCTCTTTTTTTTAGCTAGGTAAGCTATTAAATAGTTAATAACTATTTAATAGCTATTGTACCTAGTTAAAATAAATTAAAAGGTACCTGTAAAATAAAAATAAATCCTAAGATAGCTACAATATAATTATTATTTATATTGTAGCTATATTAGGGTTTATTTTAAAGGTAAGTATTTAGTTTTAAATAGGATTAACTTAGTTAATAAGAGAAATATTATTTAGATTTATTTAATTAATATTTAAGTTAGGGGGGTGTTAGGGTTAGTGTTAGACTTATGTTTAGGGGTTAATAATTTTATTACAGTGGCGGCAGCGTAGTGGGGGGCAGGATAGGGGTTAATAAATTTATTATAGGTGGCGACGGTGTATGGGGGGCAGGATAGGAGTTAATAAATTTATTATAGGTGGCGACGGTGTAGGGGGGGCAGGATAGGGGTTAATAATTTTATTATAGAGGGCTGCGGTATAGGAGGGGCAGGATAGGGGTTACTAGGTATAATGTAGGTGGCGGTGGGCTCCGGGAGTGGCGGTTTAGGGGTTAATATGTATAGAGTAGCTTGCGGTGGGCTCCGGGAGCGGGGGTTAATATGTATAATGTATCTTGCGGTGGGCTCCGGGAGCGGCGGTTTAGGGGGTAATAACTTTATTTAGTTGCGGCGGTGTAGGGGGGACAGATTAGTGGTGTTTAGACTCGGGGTACATGTTAGGGTGTTAGGTGCAGACATCTCCCATAGGAATCAATGGGATGTCTGGCAGAAGCGAACTTGTACTTTCGCTATGGTCAGACTCCCATTGATTCCTATGGGATCCACCGCCTCCAGGGTGGCGGTTTGAAAACCAGGTACGCTGGGCCGGAAAAGTGCCGAGCGTACCTGCTAGTTTTTTGATAACTAGCAAAAGTAGTCAGATTGTGCCACACTTGTGTGCGGAACATCTGTAGTGACGTAAGAATCGATCTGTGTCGGACTGAGTCCGGCGGATCGAAGTTTACGTCACAAAATTCTACTTTTGCCGGTCTGTAGCCTTTGATAACTAAGGCAAATCAGCCTCGCCACAAATACGCTGCGGAATTCCAGCGTATTTGAGGTTGACGGCTTGATAACTACCCCCCTATATCTAATCCTAAAGGCCAATGTAGAAGATTAACCGCAGTGGCTAGGAAGCCAGATGTAACAAAATATCTATTTGATGTAACAGAATGGTGCTGGTTCCAAAGTAAATAATATTTAATATTTAGACATATAAGTAATAAAAAATACAAAATACAAAAATAATAAGGTCGACCTTAGAACACAATTAATAGTACAATAAATATAAGTGCAATTGATATATCAGTGCAATGAATATAGATGCAGAAAAATAAAAACGAATGTTAAAAAAATATTAACAATGCAAGTCACAAAGATAAAATGTTGTGGTTATTTGTAAGACAAGCACACTCTCTGACTAGAGAGGGAAATGAGGGAAATCTGTAACCAGTGTCTAGTCCACAAACAGATCCTTTGGGGAAACAGGATATGAACCCAAGTGCACTGTCCTCTTAAATAGATGATTAAAGAATCAGTATCCTCCTGTATGTAGAGAGTAGGAGTTTCTTTTAGTGCAATATCACAGACAACAAAATGATAAAAAAACAATCCGTACTCACAGTAAAAACTGCTATAGCTGGCGTCTAGATACGCTGTCGGATCTTTTCCTGTATGGAGTTGTATATCCGCTGTATATTTGACTGCCGTGGGGTCTCGGTAATCTCTCAAATATATTGCAAACTCCAGCAAATATATCAGGTGGCAAACTCAATAGTTACAGTCTCTGACAGAATATAGAAGCTGACTGGCCAGGTAATCTCCACCGAATTTAGACACAAGATATGACATAGCATCAAAATAACAGCACTGCCCAGAGTCAGGTCTGTAAATCAATCAGTTTAACAGGTGTGCTCCACATTGGAGTCACGTCAGCAACGCGTTTCAAAATTAGTTTCTTTGTCAAGCTCATGTCTAAATATTAAATATTATTTACTTTGGAACCAGCACCATTCTGTCACATCAAATAGATATTTTGTTACATCTGGCTTCCTAGCCACTGCGGTTAATCTTCTACATTGGCCTTTAGGATTAGATATAATTGTTCATTTGTCTTTCCAATAATATTAACACTTTAGCTCTGTTCGGAGCGCTTCCTAGTCTCCCCTTTTTTTATTTAATTGTACATTGAGTCTTGAGTCATTGATGTCTGATTTTTCCAGGTTCTCTTAAAGGGTCAGTAAAGGCATTGAACTCTCATGATTCAGATACAGCATGCAGGTAAAAAAAAAAACAACAACTGTCAAATTCACTTTAAAATGATGGCAAATCATAGCGTGTCAAAAACACTAGAATTTACCAGCACTAAAAATAAAGGTGACCTTCATTCAAAAGTTTAAAAACAAAACTGTGTAGATTGTACCTTTATTTTGTCACTGCTTCACTACTAACCTAAGCAGCTCCAGATGCCTACAGCAAAAGTTGTTGTTTTTTCTCAATGAGATGACTTTTCCACCCTTTAGCCAATAGACGTGCAGTAAAGCCGCAGTGAAATAAAGGTTTAACACAGTTTTTTTTTAAACTCATAAATGAAGGTCACCTTTATTTTTAGTGCTGGTAAATCCTAGCGTTTTTGAAACGCTAAGATTTACCATCACTTACAGAGCACACTTTCTGAGGCACCAGCTGCTATTAAGCATGTGCAAGAAATCATAGTATATATGTTTTACTTATAGAAGTCTCTGATTGGTTGATGGCTGTAACACGATGCAGGGTACAAGGAAGTAAAGAGCATCACAATGCACAATACCAAGCATCGACTGGAGTGGTGTAAAGTGTGCTGCCACTGGACTCTGGAGAAGTGGAAATGTGTTCTCTGGAGTGAT
Source organism: Bombina bombina (assembly GCF_027579735.1). NCBI lineage: Eukaryota > Metazoa > Chordata > Amphibia > Anura > Bombinatoridae > Bombina > Bombina bombina. Next base: position 495,059,658 of record NC_069502.1, read on the forward strand.
GAATCATGGTTAAATCTCTGGCGGTTTGATATAATCTGGGTGTAGTGGATGCCATGAGAACACTACCAACCTGACTGCTTACTGTAAAGTTTGGTGGAGGAGTAATGGTGGTCTGGGGTTGTTTTTCAGGGTTTGGCTAGGCCCCTTAGTCCCAGTAAAGGGTCATCTTAATGCTACTGGATACAAAGACATTTTAGACAATTTGGTGCTTCCAACTTTGTGAAAATAGTTTGTGGTAGGCCCTTCCCTATTCCAGCATGATTGTGAGCCTTGTGCACAAAGCAAGGACCATGAAGACATGGTTTAACGAGTTTGGTGTGGAGGAACTTGAGTGGCCTGCACAGAGACCTGAATCAACTCAATTGAACACCTTTGGAATGAATTGAAATGCTGATTGTGAGCCAGTCCTTCTTGTCCAAAATCAGTGCTTGACCTCACAAATGCTCTTTTGGCTGAATGGGCACACATACCCACAGACACACTCCAAAATCTTGTGGAATGTCTCCCCAGAAGAGTTGCAGCAAAGGGAAGGGGGGGGGGGGGCAAATCCATATTATTGCCCATGGTTTTGGAAAGGGATGTATAATAAAATTCATACAGGTGTCAACATACTTTTGGCCATATGTATATATATATATATATATATATATATATATACATATATAAATATATATATATATATATATATATATATATATATATATATCTTTTAAGTGGATTATTACTTAGAAGTTAATGTAATAAAATATTAAGCATATTTCATATCTACTTTCAGTCTTTTGTTTTGAAAAGCATTCTGTTAGCAGAGAACATGGACTCTTAAAATCAAGCAGGTGGCTTTGACAATATAAGGATTAGTTTTGGTTCAAAATGTCAAATCCTAAAAACATCCCTTGTTTAGCTTTTCATGGAAAATCCTGTTTTGCTAATACACATTTAACGGTTGACAAGATGAATTTTCCGAAAATGTATGTTATGGTCTAGAGATATAGTGGATCATTTGTATAGCCTGATAAAAAAAAAAACAATAGATTTGTGTTTACCTGCTGAGATCTGAGTTTTGCAGCGTCTATCTCTTCCACCATTTGTGTTACGGTGTTGCTTACTAATCTGTACCGCTCATTATCTTCTGTAACCATCCTGTCAAGTCCTCCCCTCGCTCTCCATGGGACTAGTTCCAGTAAAGCACTGCTGACTTCATTCAAGGAGTCTAACAAAGCCTTATTGGACTTGGCCTCTTGCTTTAATTCCTGAGGAAAAATGAATAGATGTAAGTATGCTACAAGCACTTACAAGTGTTACACAGTAACCAGATACATAAATAAAAAAAAGTTCTAATGATTAAAAGGAACATATTAATTTTTGCATATGAAATAGCACTAGTTTAATATTTTCTGCAAGTAAAAAGGCTAAGTTAAACATATGTTAGAGCATATGTGTGTAAAATCTACTGAAGCATCAGTTCACTGGCTCATAACCACAGCTCTTGCAGTTCTATTGGTGGGCAGGAATATGCTTCCACAAACATTAAAAAGTTGTTTTTAAGTGCTGCAATATATTATAAACTACCATTGTTTAGCTGTAACAAAGAAATAAGTTAGCTTTAATATTTAAATGGACATTGAAATGCAAAAATGACATGCTCTAACTCAGAGTATTTTATTTTAGCTCTACCGACACTGCAAGTATGTACGTTTAATCTCTGAAAAGGACCAGTGATGCTAATATTACAAACATACTATATTACATATTCTAACGAAATTAGAACAGAGGTTCTTAATCTTTTTTACAATTACAGACTGACAATGGATTTCCCAATATGTCCCTATATGGGGGTATAGGGACATATTTGTCAAGACTGTTGAAATCATTATCATCATTAGCTCTATAAGGTACCTATATGACTTCAAAGCTTGGTTTTATTTTACATATGGACATCTAGGAACAGAACAGCTAAAAGAAAATCTAGCAATATAGCAAATATAGCAATTGGCAATACTGGCACATCAGCAAATCAATACTGGTAAGTGTTAAGACCCCGTGTAGAGTTATCTGACAGCTGATTGGTTAGCAGCTTTGCCACCTCAATCTGTTTTGAAAACAATCGCCTAGATTTAGAGTTCTGCGTTAGCCGTCAAAACCAGCGTTAAGGGCAACTAACGCTGGTTTTGGCCGCCCGCTGGTATTTAGAGTCAGTCAGGAAAAGGTCTAACGCCCACTTTCAAGCCGGAACAGCCAATAGAATGCAAGCTCAATCTGATTGGCTGATCCAATCAGCCAATCGGATTGAACTTGAATCTGATTGGCTGATTCAATCAGCCAATCAGATTTTTCCTACCTTAATTCCGATTGGCTGATAGAATCCTATCAGCCAATCGGAATTCGAGGGACGCCATCTTGGATGACGTCATTTAAAGGAACCTTCATTCGTCGTAAGTCCGTCCGTGAAGAAGGATGGCTCTGCGTCGGCTGCTTCAAGATGGTCCTGTTCCGCGCCGGATGGAAGAAGATAGAAGATGCCGCCTGCATGAAGATGTCTGCCGGTCCGGATGTCCTCTTCTGCCCGGAAAGGATGAAGACTTCGGACCCTCTTCTGGACGGATTGTGATAACCGGCTGGGTGAAGATAAGGTAGGAAGATCTTCAGGGGCTTAGTGTTAGGTTTTTTAAGGGGAGTTTGGGTGGGTTAGATTAGGGGTATGTGGGTGGTGGGTTGTAATGTTGGGGGGGGGGTATTGTATGTTTTTTTTACAGGCAAAAGAGCTGTTTTCTTTGGGGCATGCCCCGCAAAAGGCCCTTTTAAGGGCTGGTAAGGTAATAGAGCTGTTAACTTTTTATTTTAGAATAGGGTAGGGCATTTTATTTTTTTATTTTGAGGGGGCTTTGTTATTTTTTTAGGGCGCTTAGAGTAGGTGTAATTAGTTTAAAATTCTTGTAATCTTTTTTTTTTTTTTGTAATTTAGTGTTTTGTTTTTTTTGTAATTTAGTTTAGTTGATTTAATTGTAGGTAATTGTAGGTAGTTTAGTTAATTTATTTATTGATAGTAATTGTAACTTAGGTTAGGATTTATTTTACAGGTAATTTTGTATTTATTTTAACTAGGTAGCTATTAAATAGTTAATAACTATTTAATAGCTATTGTACCTAGTTAAAATAAATACAAAGTTGCCTGTAAAATAAATATAAATCCTAAAATAGCTACAATATAATTATTTGTTATATTGTAGCTATATTAGGGTTTATTTTACAGGTAAGTATTTAGCTTTAAATAGAATTAATTTATTTAATAAGAGATAATTTATTTCGTTAGATAAAAATGATATTTAACTTAGGGGGGTGTTAGTGTTAGACTTAGCTTTAGGGGTTAATACATTTATTAGAGTAGCAGCGAGGTCCGGTCGGCAGATTAGGGGTTAATACTTGAAGTTAGGTGTCAAAGATGTTAGGGAGGGCAGATTAGGGGTTAATACAATTTATTATAGGGTTTGCAAGGCGGGAGTGCGGCGGTTTAGGGGTTAATACATTTATTATAGTGGCGGCGAGGTCCGGTCGGCAGATTAGGGGTTAAAGGGACAGTAAAGTCAAAAAAAAACTTTAATTTTTCAAATAGGCCATGTAATTTTAAACAACTTTCCAATTTTCTTTTATCAACAATTTTGCTTTGTTCTCTTGGTATTCTAGTTGAAAGCAAACCTAGGGAGGCACATATGATAATCTCTAAGTATTTTATTTACTTTTCATAGCAGGGGAGAGCAAGCTCATGTAGGCCATATAGATAGCATTGTGATCACGCACATGGCTAGTGGCAGACACTGCACTAATTGGCTAAAATGCAACTATATGCAAAATAACTAAAAGTCATGTGATTAGGAGCGGTCAGAAGATGCTTAGATACAAGTTTGTCACAGAAGTAAAAAGTTTATTAATATAACAGTGTTGGTTTTGCAAAAAACTGGGGAATGGGTAATAAAGGGATTATCTATCTTTTTAAACAACAAAAATTCTGGTGTTGACTGTCCCTTTAATAAGTGTAGGTAAGGTAGCGGCGACGTTGGGGGAGGCAGATTAGGGGTTAATAATATAATGCAGGGGTCAGCGATAGCGGGGGCGGCAGATTAGGGGTTAATAAGTGTAAGGTTAGGGGTGTTTAGACTCGGGGTTCATGTTAGGGTGTTAGGTGCAGACTTAGGAAGTGTTTCCCCATAGGAAACAATGGGGCTGCGTTAGGAGCTGAACGCTGCTTTTTTGCAGGTGTTAGGTTTTTTTTTCAGCTCAAACTGCCCCATTGTTTCCTATGGGGAAATCGTGCATGAGCACGTTTTTCAAGCTGGCCGCTACCGTAAGCAACGCTGGTATTTAGAGTTGAAGTGGCGGTAAATTATGCTCTACGCTCCCTTTTTGGAGCCTAACGCAGCCCTTCAGAGAACTCTAAATACCAGCGGTATTTAAAAGGTGCGGGGGGAAAAAAACACGCGTAGCTAACGCACCCCTTGGGCCGCAAAACTCTAAATCTAGCCGAGTGATATTAATAATCTGATTTAACAACATGTTTGCTTTATTATTCAGAGCTGAAGTCTTATACCCGCATCATTTGGTTTCGATACCCCGGTTAAGAACCCTGAGTTATAGTTTGTCATTTTGACTCTAGTGTCTGTTTAATATAATTTTTTCAAGTCTAAAGTGAGTTAAACTGTAATTAAATTGTACAAATGTTAATTCCAAGAGTTACAATAAAAGCAGACAACATGAAGGGATTATTACTGTAGCATATATATATATATATATATATATATATATAATATTTTGACAAATATTTGACCTATAAAATATTAAATCCTTATGTATAAAAGCATAATATAAATATTTTATGTTTCTTAATCTTCAGTCAAAGAAATTACATTTGATGAAATACTTTCCTCCAAATACTTATGTTCAAATGACCACCTACTTGTATCCCCCCTCCATAACGCATAAAAGAAATAGAAGTAAAATAATAATTATGAACAAACTAACAAGGCTGTAAAACTAAGGTTTACTAATAAGCAGGAGAAATTAAAGGGTAGTTAACAAGCAAAAGCATTGCGGCCCTGGAAGACCTGGGTGGGCAAGAGAATATCAGACATTAAGCTCTATATTTTTATGCACTAAGCAGTAATTTAGAGCAACAAGGTTTTCCAAGAAAACACCATACATTCCTGGAAAAAGAAAACCCTTTTTGGATGATACAAATATAGAATTGTACTGAGAACATTGCTTTAGCTAACCCAGTAATCTTTTTTCACTTTTTTCCTTAGCAAAAAATGTTAATAGGAGCAACCACTTCCCAATAAATATTATATTATACAAGCTGATCATGTGCTCTGATTATGTGTGACTGCGTACATAAAATAAAACCTTTTCTTAGAATTTGTATAGGGTTTGCAAACTGGATACTCAGAAACTAAGCAATAAGCAAATATTTCATCATCTCTCCATAATATATGATTCAAAATAAATAACTGAGTAGTTAGATTTAACTCAGACAGATTCTAAAATTATTGTGAATTAAAGGAACAGTATATTGTAAAATAGTTTTTCCTTACTGTGTTTCCAATTACTTTTTTTTTACCAACAGCAGAGTATAACATGTATAAGAATTAGCTTTTTAGGGTTTATTTGTGTATATGAAATAGCGGATTTGTGTTTTGAAGCCACAACCTAATAAAATGGGTTAAGCGTATAGGTATAATCAGATCTCATTACTTTATCACATTGTGTAAATATACATGCTTCTTTATCTTATATCTGTCCATAAACCAATCAGTAATACTTTGAGAGAACAATAGAAAATTAACATTTTATTACCTTATCTCTTCTATACCTTACTGGGAGTGTAATTTCTTCTGCTGGCAGTGTTTACACAGTTAATCTATAGTTTGGGCATAAGGCCAGAAACTTTAAAGGGACAGTATACACTCATTTTCATATAACTGCATGTAATAGACACTACTATAAAGAATAAGATGCACAGATACTGATATAAAAATCCAGTATAAAACTGTTTAAAAACTTACTTAGAAGCTGTCAGTTTGGCTCTGTTGAAAAAGGTAGCTGGAAAGCCCACTGCAAGTGGCAAATAAAAAACTCCCCCCCCTCCCCCTTCTTTTACATATGAAAAGACCCTTTACACAATCAGGAGCAAGCTGGAGAAGGTAGCTGACAGTATTCACATAAAACTTTGGGGCTTGGTTAGGAGTCTGAAAATCAGAGCAATGATATTTAAAAATAAGCAAAACTATACATTTATTTAAAAAAAAAACTTTATGGGCTATATAAATAGATAATCTACAAAACATTTATGCAAAGAAAAAATGAGTGTATAATGTCCCTTTAAGAATAGTTACCACAGGCTAAATAAACTATTTCAAATGCCAATATAAGGGTAAAGGAGATACTTGTAAACAATTTAATGCACTCCAGCAGGTAAAGTGGATCATTGGGAACAAATTAAAGAGGAGTAAACTGTCCCTTTAATAAGTCTTCATGAATTAAAGGGACATGAAACACAAAGATTTTCTTTCATGATTCAGATTCAGAACACAATTTTAAACAACTTTCTAATTTACTTCTATTATTACTTCCTATGCGCTCAAAGGCATCCTCCTGCCTGCAAACTTTGTGGGAGTTACCCAGTCAGCTGATTTCTGTCTAGAAACCCTAAATAAGTGTCAACAACACATCTTACACACACACAGTATACTCATTCGCTATATATCATTATAGTTACGGACCATAATTATGTCCTATTGTAACAGAAACTAGCTGCAGTTCTTTTAATAGTGATATTAGGCTAGATCACTGTATCTATTATACCAACAGACATTATCATTAGTTAAAAAACACTGCTGATTAGGCTGTTATCATAGTTTCATATGAATATCACATCAACCGCAGTTTAAACTATCTGTTAAGAACTTAGCAACTTAGTTTCTAATAAAGATATTGGGTGTTGGTCTTATCAATGTGTATTAATAAATTATAGGGTTAACATAGTTTATCAAATATTCAATACAGGCGTTCCTATGCGCTCAAAGGCGTCCTCCTGCCTGTAAACTTTGTGGGGGTTACCCAGTCAGCCGATTCCTGGCTAAAGACCCTATATTAGTATATAATTACACCCATTAGCCCACCCACCGACGCGTTTTGTCACTAACAAACATATTAGGATACCCTGACAAAGTCAAGTTTGTTAGTGACGAAACACGTCGGTTGGCGGGGCTAATGGGGCAGCGTGTGTGATTATTGTTTGGTGCAATACACACAGTGATAATACCAATACTTAATATCTTTACCAGAATAGATATTTTGACAACGGTTGGAACTGTGATTGGTGTGTGTGTGTGCAATATGTGTCGTTGATACTTATATAGGGTCTTTAGCCAGGAATTGGCTGATTGGGTAACCCCCACAAAGTTTGCAGGCAGGAGGACGCCTTTGAGCACATAGGAACGCCTGTATTGAATGCTTGTCAAGCAAAGTTAACCCTATATTAAATACACCTTAACATCTACACGCTCCCCATTAGCCACCTGGCCCCTTCTTTGTCTTGTTTTTAAATTAGTGTTGGGTTCACATTCAATAGAATGATTGGATGTGACATTCCCCTTCCTTTTACCCAACAATAGATTAATGCTGTTGTTGTCCTTTTTTTTTAATAAAGTGTTCATTTTTAAATTCTCTCCTTTTGATATTATTAGTGTATAATTCTACACTGGGCTTAAAGCCCTAAATCCTTGATATACCCTAATATATTTGCAAGAACATTAGATGACTGCACTATTTCCAGCCATATAGTGCTCCAGACACCTACCTAGGTATCTTCTTCAACAAAGAATACAATGGGAACAAAGCAAATTTGATAATAGAAGTAAATTAGAAACTCTTTTAAAATACTATGCTCTTTCTAAATGACAAAATAATTGTTTGGGTTTCATACTCCCTAAAGGGAAATAAAGTGATTGCATTGCATATTATATGCATTTAAAGTAATTTTCTCAGCAAAATTAGCAGGATTTTGTCATTTCAGATGAGTCGATAAATATACTCCTAGAAAACTCTTGAGTATGTTTCCCATAACTTAGCGCTGAAAAATAAAAGTTTTCCAATTCTGAGCATTGGAAGTGCACATAGCAGACTTCACAAGCCTGATACATATCTGTCCCTAATAATCCTCAGTAGACTTTATTATTTAAGATACTGCAATACAGTGACCCTAGTTTGGCAATTAAAAAAAAACTGTAGCAAACACTGAATATTTTTACACTCAACTCAAAGCTCAGAATATTTTTACACTCAACTTGCATGTAAGTTTATTGGGAGAAAGTACAAAAATATTTTAACTTCAAGGTGTTTACTGTCCCTCTAAGTACGCAATATGCACATTAAAAGAGCACACTTGTTATGGTACAGGAAATATAGGTAAATTAAACATTGTGTTGTTTCTTTATAATGAGTTATTAAATATTTATGGGGTATATTATTGAGTTTAATGTCCCTTTAATGCCCCCATAAACACATTGTGCAACGTAGAGCCATTTATCTGGTAGATCTGGTTCATCTAATTGTGAGTAAGCCTGGGACATGTTAGCTTTGTTCATGATAACTAATGAATGAGAAATGACAGATGCAGAGAATGAAATGGCTCCAGAACAACAGCAGCGCTGCCTTTAGATTGTGCAGTGCAGGAAGAGAGACAGATCAAATGATCAAGAGTTTAAATGATTGTAATCTCCAATTAAATCTAAAGCCCAGAATGTAACTATAGCTGCTAATGCTTATTAAGGTATTTTGACAGCCCAGTTTATACGTTTGCATAAGATGATAATGGCTTTTTAAAAGCAATTAATGCTGCATCTTAGCTAGACCTTAAAGGGACAGTAAAGTTACAATTAAACATTTATGATTCAGAAAGACCAGGCAAATTTAAACAACTTTCCAATTTATTTTTATCATCAAATGTACTTTATTCTCTTGGTATGCTTTGTTGAAGTGTAAACCTGATAGAAGCTGAGGAGCGTGCATGTGTCCTTAGTAGTCTTTGGCAACAGTATTTGCAACAATGTATAATGTTACTATAAAAACTGTTGCAAAGACTGCTACTCACATAGGATTACCTAGGATTACTCTTTAACAAATGATACCAAGAGAACTAAGCATAATTAATAATGGAACGTTGTTAACAGTTTCATGATCTATCTAATCCATTTAAGGTTAATTTTGACTGTACTGTCCCTGTAAAGAGATATACGAATGCAGAAGAACTAAAATTAAAACAAATGAGTTAAGCACATCACTTAAAGGGATCGTTTCACCCCTTTAATGTGTTAGCAATGATCCACTTCTGGAGTGTATTTAATTGTTTGCAAACAGCTCCTTTACATTTATTTTGTTTTTTGAAGCAGCTGCTTTTTAACATTAGAAATCATTACCTACCAGTAAATATGAGTAACTTATTTTCTGTAAAAAAGCTATGTAAACAGGAGACAATGTCACTAATTAATTTCCCAGTGGGGAGCAGGTTAGAGATTTTTGCATCTGAAATAGTTGGTTATGCTCATTGAATTCCCCATCCATAATTAGCACTTCAATACCTAACAATTAGGCTTTGTGTTTAGACAGAGATAACATGAGCAGGTCTGTTTTACATGTAGGATCAGCCCATACACGTGGGCATATCCATGAGAACAGTAGGTGATGGCGTTAATGAGCAAAAAAGAAAAATAAACACAAAGAAACAATTTCCTAAATATGTATAACAAGTCATTTTAGAACATATTAAAGGGAAACAAATTTTATAGTACAGTGTCCCTTTAATATCCACCCTGGAGACTATTGATTGTAGTCCCAGAGCAGGCCACTGTCAGCTACAAGTGTGCAATGTGCTGGGACCCCCAATAGGGGGATAAACACGTTTAACAAGTGATATTAGTGTAAACATCATGCTCTAACAGATTAAAGTATTTTAGTGTTGCATTACAATCCCCATATATTAATTTTCACCTATTCTTTCCTAAATATGGGCAGGAATGGTAAAACTGGTTTGTTAAGCCAACAATTGTCAAATCTACAAAAAAATGGAATTCAGACTATTTCCCCTACATAAATATAGCAATGAAATTTGTAAAGAAAGTGAGTGCAAAAATGTACCAACTGTCATTTCCAATTAATAGAAATGTATGTTATTTGGGGAAAAGAGCAGTATCCATCTAATGTTTATTATTATGTTACTGATAATTACGCCTGTGAGGATTTTGCTGACCTTTATTAACTTTTGAAACTTACTTAAGAACATCTTTTGTTTGACATTATTTGAATAAATTCCAGAATGTATACATTCAAGTTACCGTTATAAGAGCTAGAGATTACGCACAAGTACTCATAATAAATGTAACTTCCATTGTTGTAAACACAGCCTCAAATTTAGACCATGATCTACCAGAACACTTTTAAACTATTTATGTTCCTACATATCCTCATATTAAGGAATCAGACTTACAGTGTCATGAGAGCTGTTCGGCTACTGCTGGATACCTTATAAGGTTTAAAAGCATTTCATATGAATCATACCTTCTTCCTCTCCTGTACATTGCTTAATCCGTCAGCTTTATGCTGCTGAGATTCATACTCCTTCAGTTCTACCTCCACCTTGTCCAACCACTTGCCCAGCTCCTCGTGTGTTGATTGGAACCGTGTTGCCAAACACAGAGCCTGTTCCAAGACTTTGGATACTTTTGAACTTAAGTTTGTGATGTCTGAATAGCGTGATTTGATGCTGTCCAATTTCTCTTGAATGACCACAACTTCGTCCCCTATAGTTTATAAGAAAAAAGGGTAAAAGCAGGGGCCTAGGTATGGTATTTGTATATCAATATAACAAACAATGCACATACCACACAAATTTAGCGGTCTCTAATATTAATATATTTCTATTTATAATATTTGAACAATTTTTTTAACAGCTGTGACACACAGACATACTGTATATATTTTATTCTAATAAATATATTTATAATATATTACAGAGCTCAAAATTTCAAATCCTAAACTAGTCAGGCCAAAACGTTATTCCCCACTTCTTATCCCACCCACTACCTGCTCCCACCACACCAGCTAGCCCCCTTGCATATGTTTAGTCGTTGTGAAACACCTTACAGTGCAGTATTTTTTATATTTTATACCATAACAAATTAAGTAATGCTACATACAGTAATAAAAAATAAATGAGTGCATAATAGTTAGCAACATCAACTAGAGGATCTGGAGAAAACAACAGCTGAATGGATAAAGGACGTTTTTGAACTGAGAGAGTGCAGAAAGAGAGTGCTAACAGTCATGAACGGTTATAGCAGACCTGGAGATTTTTTTTAAATAATTATAATCTTCTCCTTTTTACTCTTAACTCTCTTTCTCGACTCCCTCCTCTCTTCAGTCTCTCCTTTACCCTCTCCTTCTCTCTCAGGCCATATCTTCTCTTTACACTCTTTCTTTCCCCTCTCATATCTCCACTTTTTCTTTTTTTCTCTTTCACTCTCTCTTTCTTAACTCTATCATCTTCTTTACTCTCACTTTTCCTCTTCAAGCTCTCTCACTGCCCGTTAACCCTCTCAAAAGTATCAGTCTAAGCACTAATGGGGTCCATACAGCTCTTGAGGACTAACTTATCCTTTTTATATATATATAATATCCCTTCAAAGGATATTTTTAGCACATAGCCAAAAATGTGATTGTCAGTGCTGCAACAGGATTGTACATTTTTCATATACAGTATGCCAACTATGCTACTTATGACACGCTGACAGACTTCAGATAGTGGGTAAATGTTGATTGAACATTGACTCGCTATCTTTCACTCGCCCCTGGTCAGTGGGGGAATGAAAAACAATGACTTTTTAGTAACAGTTTTCATAAAGTAACAGAAAGTTGTATATTGAAAATATACATATTTCTATATAAACTTTGGTATACTACATAAATGATGTTACTATTAAATATATTATATTCAATAGTAACATTGTAGTATGCCAAAGTTTATAAAGAAATATGTATATATTCAATATACAACTTTATGTTCCTTTATGGAAACTGTTACTAAAAAGTCATTGTTTGAGTTTGCATTTTTAATTGCTTATACAAGGAGCGAAATTAGACTACATACACTTAATACAAGGGATGGTCTAAAGTATAAAATCACGTTTTATTTTGTTAGAGTATGTATTTTTTGCATTACTGGACATAGACACCTGTGTTTAACCCCACAAAGCATACAGGTAAACTCATGCCTAGGAAAATGCCAAACAGTCTGGTTAGCCAATAGGAAGAGGTGATATTACATGAACACCAATCAGGCTCTCTTTGTAACATGTAGTATTCGTTTTTAACATTTGCAATGGAACATTATTAATTTCACCATTAAGTGTTATTCTATTTGACTAATACAACTTTATAAATTACAAAATGAACAATCAGAGGCGTAACTAGAAATCACAGGGCCCAGGTGCAAGAATCCAAGCAGCCCCCCCCCCCCCCCTCCCAAAAAAAAAGTGAATTTAAAACTTTTTTTTCTTCTCACATTTTGTGTGTGCTGTATACATATATATATATATATATACACACATACTGTATATATATATGCCTGTGCTGTATACACACACATACTGTATATTTATATGACTGTGCTGTATACACACACATACTGTATATATATATGCCTGTGCTGTATACACACACATACTGTATATATATATATGCCTGTGCTGTATACACACACATACTGTATATTTATATGACTGTGCTGTATACACACACATACTGTATATAGCTGAATGTGCTGTATACACACACACACATATGTATATATATATCTTACTGTGAACAATAACTTAAATTAATGTGATAACTTTCTCTAGGCAAACAAAGTAATCTTTTTGATTGCAAAATATTTTGATTTGCTAAGCAGATGTCTCATTTTGTACTCATCAAGCTATTGTAGCTTTGCAGATCTCGGCACAAATTACTTCAGGATTGCTGTGCCTCTACTCTCTACATTCGTTTTTCTGTCATATTGAACTTTTTAAAAAGACAGTAAAGTAAAAGTTAAAACATCATGATTCAGGGACAGTAGTGTTTGCATCATTGTATAACGTTGCAAAAAATGCACGTGCACATTCTGTAGCTCCTATGTGTACTCTTAAAAAAGGATAGCAAGAAAATGAAGCAAATCTGATAACCAAAGTAGATTGGAAAGTTTAAATGTGCCTGGTCTTTCTGAATCACAAATATTTTATTTTGCCTTACTGCCCCTATATCTACAGGAGGAATAGTCACATAGATATTGAGATGTTATTACTCTGTCCTTCTCTAGTGCTAGAAAAAGAAAACAGCTGTTAAATAAATGGCACTCACCAGTTGTTTGCTTAAGTAGCTCCATCCCATTTTGTATGGCCTGGTCCACATTTTGTTTTCTAAGCACAACATCTTCCTGAAGAAGCTATAAACAAGCAATGAAGCAATTCAGTAATTATACAAAACCGTGGCACTCCCACCAGGTGTTACTTGACCTCAGCACAATTACTGCTATGCCAGCTCTATATACTGAACTAGATAATTCTAGGTCTTACAGAATGGCAAACGGGCCATACCCATAATGAGAAATACTCATGGTGCATAAAACTACAAAGGTGTCAGAGAGGGCTGCAAGGTATTATTATGCAAAGCCTTACAGCCCTCTCTAGCAACCAAGGGGTTACATCAATTGTGAATGATCTTTTGTGATACATATGGAATTGTCACACAGTAGATCAGAATCTAATTTGAGTCTTGGCATAACCGTTCCGTATTGGTGCGTTTCATGGGACATCATATAAAAAACATGTTACTGATCACAGTTGTATAAGTAAAATATATTTTGTATGTTTAAACCCTTGGCTTACTTTCTTTCTTTTTTTTTAAGCAAAGCCACTGATTCAGTCCTGACTGATGTAAACAAAAAATGTGTAGAAATAAATAATGATAAAAGCATGAAAAGGAAAACAAAGGCAACTGAAAGAAAAACAAGGAATAATAAAAAAAAACAGATGTAAGATACCAGCAGCTCAGTGTGTTGTCTTGTAAGCACATCAGTGCTGTAATCTTGCACTGAGAGTTTGCTCAGCTTGTCATGGGCTTCATTCAACCAGTTCATCAGTTCAACTTCATCATCCCCAAATATCTGAGCATTGCAGTGAGCCTGCTGCAGAAGGTCACATCTCCTACTACTTTTTTCTTGGATCTCCATGTACCGTGTCTGGCAATTGTCTACTTTTTCCTGAACCATTTCCTTATCTTCTTTGGAGCTTAAAGCTTTTAAAGACTGGCCAATGCTCAGAGATTGGTGTAACTTTTTATTATGTGCTGTGATGTCTTCTTGTAAGGCCTGAGTGAGGGAGTGAAAATGTAAAACACACAAAAAAAAAAAGGATGGCCAAATCAAAGAAATGGTAAATTAACAAAAAAGAAATAAAATAAACTGAAAGTGCGTAAAGCGTGTATCTGTCAGACAGCTTGTTTGTTTAATCACAGCAGCAGCAGCAGCGGGAAGGAAGAACTGAAAGTCCCATTTTCTCATGTCAAAATAACTAGAAAGAGCTTAGGTTTGGTTATAATACCTCTGATGTGGTTTAGTAAAGAGAGAGTAAGCAAGAAAGTGATGAGTGGCAGACGAGAGTTAATTACAGCATTTATGTACAACACACAAACAAGGAAAAAGTTTAAGAAGCTCCAATTGGTTTACAAGAAATTACATACACAGGTTAAATAGGAGTTTGTTAACATTCAGGTCTTGGAGCACACTGCATATTTTAAGCACAATCATTACAGCTACAGTCGAATAATACACAAAAGATGCCTATTCATGAAGTGGCAAACTGTTCTATAAAACAGATATGTTTGTTAGGACTTCCTTACAGAATTTCCAAACTGATTTCTTTGCTTAAACACAAAGTGATCTGGATGTCTGGGGCCATTACTGTAGGCTGTATCACTGTGGAACAATTCAGCAGGTCTCCAGTAATACTGCTTGTTCAATCATTATGCAGATTTCCCACCATTCCCAAATTCCGAGGCTTGGACGTGTGGTTAAGAGGTTGGAGTTTACATTTAAAGGGATGGGCCAGTTGCGTGTTAATGAGGTGTTACTTGGGATACAGAATACAACATGGACAGGTCTTGGGTGGGGTGCATAGTACATTTGAAGAATTGGTGGGCTTTGCTGTAAAAGGGGGCACATTTTGTAAAACTAAGAATTAAATACATGGGCTTTACTGAACAAACTGTAATTGCAAGACAGAAATAAAGGGAGCAGGGTAAGATTTTGTGCTATGCTTTTAAAAAGACATAAATCAGCTCTTGCCTTTGTGTAAAATTTTGCTTGTCTCAAACTCCCAAGAGAGGCCAAAAAGTAAATTCTGTAACCTGCAAATGCTGCAAATAAAAAACGCTGGTTTATGCAGTTTGCAGCATTTTCAAAATCTAGGTTACAGATGATGTCTTTTGGATTCTCAAGGGAGCGTGGGACAAAGAACAATTTTTACACAAAATACAAGAGTGGGCATAACTTTTGTGTATTGTATTGTAAAATATCCAGAGCTGGGTGGGTGTAAAAAGGGCTAATTTAACAATCTGTCCTGTAAAAGGGACGGTGTTTTGCATGTTTATGGCTAAAGTATGCTTGCTCTAAACAGTGGAGACGTACAATAAAATCATTAATTTATGGCAAATAAGAGCTTCTTGGATTCTCTAGTTTGCTTGCTTCCAATAGAAGGGTATTACAAGAAACAAAGCCCTTTCATTGCTATGGTTTCTTTAAATAGGGGATCACCAAATCTCTTTTTTAATTATTTAAGAAGTCCAGTTACAAGTCTGAAACAAAATTTCATAAAAAATAAATAAATAAAAAATATATTCTAAAAGTACAGACAGCATTTATTGAATCTGAGCCATTGATTAGTAGGCTACAAATTTGACATTTATTCCCCACAGCTAATGACGTTTATATAATACAAGATATAGCGGTTTAAAATTTTAATATTATAATTATGGAATTGAAATGTAAGTCTAGTTTTGCCACTTTATGAAGAAGCCTTAAAAGACATTTACTCAACAAGTTAGTTTTGCTCACAAGTATAAATAATTTATATCTTTAAAGTAAAATAAACACTAGTTCTTTATCTTGTTAAAAGGGATATGAAACCCAAAAAAATCATTTTGTTATTCAGACAGAGCATACAATTTAAAAAAAGGTTTCCAATATACTTCTATTATTAAATTTGCTTTGTTCCCATGGTATTCTTTGTTGAAAGAAATACCTAGGTAGATGTCTGAAGTACTAAATGGCATGAAATAGCGCTTCCGTCAAGTGCTCTTGCAAATGGGTAACATTGTTGCAAAACTGCTGCCATATAGTGCTCTAGACATGAGCAAACCTTTTTTATGCTTATGTCCCTGTTTTTCAACCAAAGAAACCAAGAGAACAAAGAACATTTGATAATAAAAGTTAATTAGAAAGTTGTTTAACGTTGCATGCTCTATTTGAACCATGAAATAAAATGTGTGGGTTTCTTGTCCCTTTAAGCTAAAAAAATATGCTATATGCAATAATATTAGGCTCAGTATTACAATACACTAATATGGTGTCAACAATCCTTACTTTTTGTTGAGAGATCTGTTGCAGAAGTTTAGATGTCTGTGTTCCAATGGGCTCAGAATTAGCAAGTTTTTTCTCAGCAGTGGTGAGCCACTCGCACAATGGCTCCAACACATCATGAAACTGTTCAGCTACAACCAATATACCATCCAATTGACGATTCCTAAAAATGCCAAAACAAACAATGTATAAATTAGCTGCATAGAATTTGCAAAAAAAATGAATATGCCTAAAAAAACAGTATCACGTAAAGTTGTATTTGGTGGGTTTTGGCAATAGAGATTAACTGAAGGGACAGTGAATCGCATAACTCACATGCTATAGTTTGTCAGGGTGTCATTTGTGCATTAATGATATTAGCTTACTATGGAGTTGATCACAATCCTTTAGAAAAGCTTATCGTACCATAGACTTTAATGGTTCATTTTGTAGAAAAAGCATTAGATAAATAATCTGAAAGATTGTGATCCACTTCTATGTGTTTAACCACAGCAAAGAGTTTTAGCATATAGGTAAAGCCTTGCACAAGAGCTGTAAGGACTGCAGCTACCATACAGAATACGACCAGTGAGCAGTGTTTCTTCTAAGGCCACATTTTGTGTGCCCCAGCAATGAAACAGTTAAATAGGGAACTACACCCTGCAGTTAGCAAACACTACACAATGCAGACTACAAGGTATGGTTCCCTTATTAACTGTTTCACTGCTGGGCTGCTCAGAAAATGTGGCCTTAGAGGGAACACTGCCAGCGAGCCAATCAGGACTAAAAGTCACACAACCTGCCAATCCCCAGCTATGCCCTGTTGCAATTAACTCTACCTATGTGTTGCACAGATTAAACACATAGCAATATGGGGTTGATACTACAATACATATTTTACAATAGTTTGAAAGGTTTTACAAATCAAGAGCTGTCCAGGGATACATCTTGTGAAAACGCTCTAGTGTACTTTTGTTTTATATACTTTGGTGTGGCCACTTAAGAGGAAAATGAACATAATTGTGTGCACTGCTCTTAACAATCACAATGCACTGTCTAAAAAAGAACACTGTTTAAATAGCAGTAAAGTGAATATGGCTCTGCCTGATGCAGGTTCCTTTTATAGGTTGCTTGTATAACACTATTACACAAACTGATGTAAAATAGTGTTCAAAACACATGCATGATCCTGAGACTACTTCAGTATGCCCTCTTAAAAAAAGGACCAATTTGCGGCCAAGAGGAAGATGTAAATTTGATAGACGTAAATTGCTGTTGCTTTTTTTTTTTTTTTATGTTGTTATCTGAATCGTGAAAGTTACATTTTTATTTTCCTGTCCCTTTTACAACCTAGACATAATGCTGTAGCAGCAAATATTAGCCTTCAAATAATATGTAGGTGTATTTTACAATTATATTGGTTGTTTAAATATTGAAAATATTAGTGTAAAAGTTTAGTTTTTATAAAGTACTTTAGTTTCTATAAAGTAATGGGCTGTGTGGACACCCGTTTAGATAGATATCCCTAGATAGTCTATGTTGGTGCCTATTTTATATCTGTTCCTAATTGTCCTCAGCAGGAAGGATAGATAACAAAAAATGTAAGTTTAAACATGGCGGCCCCCCATTACTTTATATAAACTCATTGGAATTTAGAAAACAAATTTTCACAGTTAAATTACAGGAAAATGAGGCAAAATAAGTAATTAAAAAATTTTTTTTTTAACTATACGTAATTAAACATTTCATTGTGCTGATTTTCAGACTCCTAACCAAGCCCCACAATGTCAGATGTATACAAGTGTTTACCGACTCCTGCAGGCTTCTGTTTATGTTATCTGTATGCAGGGGAGGGGGGGGGTGTCTTCTCTTTTTGTTTACCCAGCCCCTTTCAGTGGGTTTCCCAGGTTAACCTCATCAACAGAGCTAAACTGAGAGTTTCTAAGTAAGTATTTAAAAGGTTTTGTTTTATACTGGATTTTTAGATCAGTATCTGTGCATATTCTGCTTTATAGTAGTGTATATTACATACAGTTATATAAAAATTGGTTTATTCTGTTTCTTTAAGGGATTAATAAATAGTAAGAAATACTGGTTTTATTTGACTTTGCAATTGTAAATGATAAAAAAAACATCCATTCACGCAATAAACTATTGTAATAAATACGGTTCTAAGCAAAAATGGTTGCAACACATAATTATATGGAAGATAATATCTGTTTTATTGCTTAACTCTGCCAAGCTTTTAAATAATAAAACACACATCTTTAAACTCAATGTCACGGCCCATCCAAAAGCTATTTACACTGTTAAAGAACTCCCAATTCTTGCGATCTAATCTATTTTTCCTACAACAATAACCTTTCAGAGTCATTATGTTTTGTAATTACCGTGATGATCATGGGCTTAGAATTATGGACTTGCTTGAAATAGTTTGCATTGTTTTCTTTAAACCCAGCAGGGTCGGAAACATGTTACTTTGCTTATGATCTGATAAGATCATAACATGCAAACATTCTTCAATCAGGCTTTATCTAACTAAACTAAATGCTATGACTTCCTTTTCAAACATGAAAAACACAGTTATGTTGTAATTACATTGAGGAAATTTCATGACATCATCAGCACAAAGACAAAGACCAGAACCACAAAATGTAATTACACATTTAAATAAACAATTTGGGTAGATTCAGTGTATTATTACACTAGAGAAAGCATTTTAAGCACTGTTGCCCTGATTTTTTCACTTGCTCCACCCATACAAACCCACCTAAGCTATTTTTGCTTCTACTATATCAGCATATTAATAGATTCTAATCTAAAAATGTTGCATGACAAGTCATAGGAAAGGCAAACACCAATATTTCAATATCTGCTATTTCAAACCAAATGCAGATTACTTATAGCCAAACTAAAAGCTAATCTACAGCAGATTAATTTAATCTGTAATTTTATCCTATAGTTTGTTTTTCATATAAGATTCTTATCTTGCACTGTTTAACTTAAACACTAATGCAAATTAAAATGTACAAAAACATTATATTGCTCTCAGAAGAGTTATGACATGATTTACACTGAAACAATTTTTGATTGATGTTCTTTAGTATACAAACTGGGGGACATCACTTGTTTTGACCATTCTTCATGGACCTGTCTGACTATTCAGCAGTACTTTCATATGTTCTGATGAAAAAAGAGAGAGGGTCCACCAATGTGACTTATCCATGAACCTGGGAGAAGTTATTGGTGTATTTTTTTCTCATTCTCTCATAGTATAAACTTCAGTGTGTTGATTCAATGAATATTTATTAGTAAGACTGTGAATATGTATAGGTTTGTGGGTCTATTAAGAGTAATGTACTGTATCAATAAAAAAGTATAGTACTGTACAGCTACTATAAACATATCTGGATGTTCAAGCATTAATCTGCATATTGATCTTAAACCAAACGTTTATTTTAAACAGGAAGTGATTTCTGATGGAGGTCAAAATATAAGGGCACAAAATATGTAAGATGTTTACAATCATGTACATCTGTCTGAGCCTGTAAAATAAGGCATACATCACTCCATTAAAGGGGGCAGTAAACACCTTGAGATTTTTATATAAAATGTTAATTGTGGATATTGAAATAACTTTCAAATATACTTTCATTATTTATTTTGCCCCCTCTTCATTTTTCTTTTAACTACTATGCTGCTGATTTATTACAACTACTAGAATCTACTAACAGGGCTCAACAAAATTGTTCAAAATATAGGAGCCAGTCCATAAATTATATATATATATATATATATATATATATATATATATATATATATATATATATATAATTATGTAAGGGCTACATATATGTTCACACACTCCAAGCCACTTGACCCCTAATGTCCACCATGTTATATTAAGCTGTGTTCAGAATCGCAGGATAAATAAAGTGACATTAACCCCCCTTAATATCATTGGTAAAAAGCATTTGCAGGAGGTATTAGAGGGACTGGTTTTTAACTGGTATGAGTATACCTGTAATGAATATGTCATAATGGTTTGTTCCAGTTGTTGCTGTTTATATTTGTTGCAGTTCATATATTCTAACACTAGGGACAAGCATGAGGTATAACAGTGAAATTGGTGTGTTATCTTCAGTTAATAAAAAGTTCTTGAAGTTGAACAATGGTGCATTCATGAGTTCTGTGCACTCACAGTGCTGTTTTGAGTGAATTGAACTTGCAAGCGCATCAACACTAAAAGTATACTGAGCAAGATACAAGTCATCTGACAGAGCAAGTCCTCTAATCTAGTCTAGAAAGCCTCACACAAAGACGCCAAGGAGAACGCTGCTATCAACAGTGAGTACTTAGCTGTGTTAACAGTCAGTCTTATTGCTCAGAAGTGGAAGCAGAAGGGTAAGTTTATGAGAGGACCGTGAGGCTGCTCTAATTATTACCGCTTAGAGGGTAAGCAAGAAGGCAAGTGTGTGATAGGACTCAGTTGCTCCAAGCTGTTTGAAAGTTTTTTTACAACGTTGACAGTCTTCATGTTTACAAGTACTGTGCATACGATACTGATAGTGTTGAAAAGGTGGTCTTAGATACAAATAACATTTACAAGGACTATCCATATCGGGTGGACTCCATGATCCTTTCCTTTATTATTTGCACATTGGTTATGATGATTATAATCATCATATAGGAAAATTGACCAATTTTAAAAATGTACATTTTATAATTATCTGAAAGATAGACTTTCTTGATTTTTAGAATTTTTAGGATTATTGGATTTATTGAATTATATTTTAGTAATAAATTATATACATATTTACTTAAATAGAGTTTTTGTGAACTTATGTAGATAACTGATATTTTCCCTATAGCTATCAGCACCATCCTTGTGTATTATCTAAATTTGTTGTTCAATTTACAGTTACCCTTGGGGAGGACTAGAAATTAGGGGAATTCATTATTTCTAACTTCCTAATTTTAACCAATTTATGCCAAGATTACGTTTTTTTATATCGAAACAAAGTTCCAATGTAAACATGCTTTAAAAATAAAATCACGTGATCGTATGTGCGATCAAGTGATTTAATGGGTGGGATTGGATCATGGGGACTGCCTACAATGCTAGGCACACTCCACAGTCCGAGTTCCCGTTCTGAAAGCGCTTTAAAGCCCAGCTATGTTAGGATGGCATGGAAAGTCCTAACAGTGTTAAGGGGTTGCCTGGCACCTGGGTTTGTTGAGCCCTGTACCAAAGTATATTATTCTTACAATATTAATTACATTTCCAATGATAATTATATAGATAAGCACAAAGTTAATACCTTATCTGAGCTTTCTTCAGCAATTCATCCCATCTACATTCCAGTGTACTCAGTTGCTTCAAGAGCTTCTCTTTATCTGCCAGCTCAGCTGAGCCAACAAGTTTTTCTCCTTCTCGCTTTATAACATCAATAGTTGGTTTGCGGTCATCGAGTATCCTCTGGAGTAACTGGAACATGACATTTAGGAAAATATTGTGAAAGATGAAATTTTTACTAAGATGGTAAAACATAACCTAGGGCCTGATCAAAACACTTGCCAGCATGGAGAAACATTTTTTGGGGTTGTTTGTGTTCAGAAATATACTATATATACTATATATACTATGGAAATGTCCAAATTGGGCCCAAAGTGTCAATATTTTGTGTGGTCACCATTATTTTCCAGCTCTGCCATAACCCTCTTAGGCATGGAGTTCACCAGAGCTTCACAGGTTGCAACTGAAGTTCTCTTCTGCTCCTCCATGATGACATCATGGAGCTGGTGGATGTTAGATACCTTGCGCTCCTTCACCTTCCGTTTGAGGATGCCCCACAGATGCTAAATAGTGTTTAGGTCTGGAGACATGCTTGGCCAGTCCACCACCATGCTTGACTGTAGGCAAGACATACTTGTCTTTGTACTCTTTACCTGGTTGCCGCCACACCTGCTTGACACCATCTGAACCAAATAAGTTTATCTTGGTCTCATCGGATCACAGTACATGTTTCCAGTAATGCATGTCCTTAGCCTGCTTGTCTTCAGCAAACTGTTTGTGGGCTTTCTTGTGCATCATTTTCAGAAGAGGCTTCCTTCTGGGACGACAGCCATGCAGACCAATTTGATACAGTGTGCAGCGTATGGTCTGAGCACTGACAGGCTGACTCCCCACCCCTTCAACCTCTGCAGCAATACTGGCAGCACTCATACGTCCAAAAACAACCTGTGGATATGACGCTGAGCATGTGCACTCAACTTCTTTTGTCGACCATGGCGAGGCCTGTTCTGAGTGGAACCTGTTCTGTGAAACCGCTGTATTGTCTTGCCCACCGTGCTGCAGCTCAGTTTCAGGGTCTTGGCAATCTTCTTATAGCCAGGCCATCTTTATGTAGAGCAACAATTATTTTTTTAAGATCCTCAGAGAGTTCTTTGCTATGAGGTGCCATGTTGAACTTCCAGTGACCAGTATGAGAGAGTGTGAGAGCGATAACACCAAATTTAACACACCTGTTCCCCATTAACACCTGAGACCTTGTAACACTAACGAGTCACATGACACCGGGGAGGGAATAATGACTAATTGCGCACAATTTGGACATTTCCACTTAGGGGTGTACTCACTTTTGATGCCAACGGTTTAGACATTAATGGCTGCGTGCTGAGTTATTTTGAGGGGACAGCAAATTTACACTGTTATACAGGCTGTACACTCACTACGTTACATTGTAGCAAAGGGTAATTTCTTCAGTGTTGTCACATGAAAAGATATAATAAAATATTTACAAAAATGTGAGGGGTGCACTCACTTTTGTGAGATACTGTATATATATATATATATATATATATATATATATACACATACACACTTCACAAATTGAACCCTGTATAGCTAGATAAATAACTATAAAGGTAATATTTACCTTTCTAAAGTTCTTTGAGTGACCTCACACTACTAATGAAACTTCTTACATAATATCGCCATAATACAGTACAATTGCATAATCAACAAGTGCATAACAAAAAAGTAATGTGTTAACATTGTTTGAATTTTAAATGAGCACTAATTTTTTTTCTGACAATTTTCAAAATGGACGTCAATTTACCGCCCCCTATAAAAATAAGTACAGTACACACTGTGATCTTTATTTCAGTAGGAGCTGCTGCCTCAAAACGTGTGCATGTAAAAACTTTGCATATTCCTTCTGCTTTTAAAAATGGAATAAGCAGTACAGGAACAGTATCTATAAATTGTGAAATTACTTTGAAAAGAAAAAATAGCCAAGATGAATGATAAATAATATTATGAGTATTTCAGTATGAAATCGGATCGTTAGAATAAATTACATACCCTTTGTTCCTGAATCTGTGCCTTAACCACTTTGAACTCTGCAGAAGGAGGTTTTTGATTTGCCACAAGATCCTCAGTGTCCGCGAGCCAGCTCAGAATAGATTCCAGAGCGTCCTGAAATCTTCCACAATGGAGCAGCGCTTCCTGCAACTGAACTGCTCTCTGTGCAACCTGCAAGTGTACAAAAGACCAGCCTATAAGACCTTGTAATTAATCATAAATATAGTACCATAATCTTCACGACTACCCCACACCACAACATCATAAATAAGCACTTAAATACAATCTATATATCATTTTATCTTAATAAATGATAGCTTTTTAAGGTTGTATCAAAGCAAATTAAAGCGACATACCGGTCAAAATTTAAATGTACATAAATGAATTACATCTTGGAATAGAAATCGATTTACAATATATATGTTATGGCAAAAATCCTTGTAGTAAAAGTTATCCCTGTTTTAGTGTTAGCATTTTTCTCTGCACTTGCATAGCTAGATATTCTCTGTGCACCAGCATTTTAAATACCGCAGCTGCGCAGAGCACCAGTGGGGCTGGTATCATGTCAGCAATTAATAAATTGAGTCATTACCAGGTGGTACAAGCACCTTAGGGTGTCTGAGCAAGTGTTGTGTTTAAAATGCTGGTGCACCGTGCATATTTAAATATACATTTGAAACAGCTATAGCTTTTATTAGAAGCAATTTAGCTAAAACATGTATATTACAAAAAATCTTCTATTCAAAGCTGAAATGCATCCACGTGGATTCCAATTTTGGCTGGAATGTCCCTTCAACAGTCCAGCACCAGTGTATGTGCACACTACATGGAGTCACTATCAAAATTCCCCACCAAGATCCAAAACAATTAAAGATGTAGCAGCACCAAAATATATTTAAAAAATGTATTAGATAAAATACATACAGAGGCAACGTTTCAGGATTGCTCCCTTAATCATGCCATATCAACAAGACAGTTTCTCCACATATGTATACCACAAAAGGCCTCCTTTAAAGGGACAGTACACTGCAAAATTGTTTTTATATGAATGTATTTTCAATAACTTGTTATACCAGCTGCAGAGTATAAAATGTATGAGAAATTGCATTTTTCGGTTTATTTATGAATATTAAGTAGCTGGTTTTGTGCTTTTAAACCACAGCCTATTACAATGGGTTGAGCTTTAGGTAATATCAGATCTCATTAGGTTATCACTTTATGTACACAGACTTGCTTTCTTATCTTATATCTGTCTAGAAAACCAAAGCTCAATACTTAGAGAGAACAATGGAAAATTATTATTTTATTACTTAACTATCATGCCCCCCCACAGAGTGTAATCTCTTCTGCTGGCTTTGTTTACTTAGGCTATTCAATAGAATATACTCCAGTATAGAAACTTTCAGTATATGTTGGGATACCACAGGCTAAATCAGTTATTTCAAATGCCAAAATAGGGGTAAAGGAGCTACTTGTAAACCATTTAAAACACTTCAGCAGGTAAAATGAATCATTGGGAACAATTTAAAGGGGGGCAAATTTTTGGGTGAATGTCCCTTTAATATTTTGAGGTTTAGTTGTATTTAGACTTTAAAGCACAGGCAGTTATAACATTATATTTAGAATTCAATTTAGAATTTAAAGGGATATGAAAATCAAAATTAAACTTTCATGCTTCAGATAGTCTCTTTTAAAAACATACCTAGGTATGCTTTGCAGCAGCAGTACTAGAAGGTAGCTGGTGGTCACTAGAATTTGTCATTGACTCACCAGATGTATTCACCAGTTGTGCATCGCTGCTCTGCAATTTACTTTTTTCAAACACTATAGAATGCTCACACTGTTAAGTAACTTTAACAATTAATTTATTTAGAAGTGCACAATTGAACTATTTAGCATATATATCCTATGTTTACCAGTATATGTGCCTTCCCTATGTGCATGCTAATTTATCCTGTTATAGGATTTTAATAAATTATTTAATTTAGGGTTTAACCAAGCACCACCTGCATCCAAAGCTGCAGACGTGTAGTCATAATAAAGCTGGGAGAAGACCATACTGCAGCTTAACCATAACATATGTAAACATTAAACAAAAACAAACACATGCCTGTATAATTTAACAAATGATGTAGATCACAACAGCAGTACAAATGGCCTAACCCTAAAACTCTGTAGCTATAGTAGCACACTATAGCAGGCCACACAGGAAGATTGGATGTTTCAACAAGTTCAGTATAAAAGTAAAAAAAAAAAAGGTCCAGACTTGAAAAGAGATATTTAGTACACAGTCATAAGGAAGGACAAAGCTGTCTGAGACTTAACACAAGCCATGTCACAGTTACCTTTTTGTTTAGAGTGTTCCATCGTGTGTTAACTTCCTCAAGGTCAAGCTCCAAACCTTGAGTGCTTGTGTTTTTAGCAGCGCTTTGAATAAGTCCTTGGCCGATCCAGTTTACCTCTTGTAGACGGACTTGCAATGGTTCAATCTCTTCTTTCTGGAACATCTGGATGTGAAATAATGGTCATTAGTAAAATCATCTAATGCACACAATGAAGCAAACAAAAACACTAATATATTATTTACTTGTCTTACTATTGTAATTACAGGAAATAATCAACCTCATATGACCTTTTTCATGACAATATGGGGTTAACTTATTCCTCATAGTTACAGAAGTGTAAACTTATTTCTAATAGTATAAGAGAGCACTGAGTATTGATGCAGGGCCGCCCTCAAGGCCTCACAATGAATACAGGAGAAAGTATTTTTCACTAACTGCCCTTACATCACACAGTCTTCACATCGCTTGCTTTGTATAGCACCTGCTTTAAGAATTTTTCTATAACAATTTATAATACATAAAATTCTATTAGAATACATTCCCCTGAATCAACATCTGTATATAAGTATTTTGTTCACTAACATGATCAGTTTGTTGTATAATTGGTGCAGATTTTGCTTACGCATAAATTTTAAGCAGGAATTAAGTTTGAGTTTTACATCCTCTATTTATTTCAGAAATGTTGGATTTTTTTACAACTGGCCAAAATTGTTCAATCTTTAAAGAATCAAATACACTCTGCTTTTTCACCCAATTTATTTATTATACCACATTTGTAGTGCACGTTTTACACATTTATTTCACACTTCAAGTTTTCGGTCACCGTCCATAATAACACACACACATATAATATTATTTATGCATGCAAGAGCACACACACATATATATATATATATATATATATATATATATATATATATATATATATATATATATATATATATGACAACTTCAAACCGGAAGGCACTTTTCCGTTGTAAAAATACACTTTAATCAAGTGAGGACGGAGGTGACCCCGAAAACGTTTACCACTTGATTAAAGTGTATTTAATCAAGAGTGCCTTCCGGATTGAATTTGTTACATTAGGAGGATTTGTGATGCACCCGACAGCTGTTTATACAAGAGTGAGTGCTGGATCTTATTTTTCTATTTTATATATATATATATATATATATATATATATATATATATATATATATATATATATAGGGAGAGAGAGAGAGAGAGAGAGAGAGAGAGAGAGAGAGAAAGGAGATAGAAGAGATAGAGAGAAAAAGAGAGAGAAGAGAGAGAAAAAGAGAGAGAAGAGAGAGAAAAAGAGAGAGAGAGAGAGAGAGAGAGCGAAAAAGAGAGAGAAAGAGAGAGAAAAAGAGAGAGAGAGTGAAAAAGAGAGAGAGAGAGAGAGAGAGAATGTATACATACAAACACACATACTGTGTATATATATATATATATATATATATATAATTTATGCATACAAGCACACACACACACACATATATATATATATATACACACAAGCTAAGAGGTTAATCTTAAATTGCATAATAAATATATTCTGTTTATGAAAACATTAGAATAAGGCATAAATGACTTGCCTGCCCTTGACAAGTATGCCAGCAATGCTAAATATGTTTATACAATATATTAGTTTTTTGGGCTCAACAAGGAAGCATATAAGACTATTATTTATTTATTTTCAAATTAGTTATTAAAATAATAATAGACTTCATAGAAGAACATCCGTTCACAATGATCTGTACTAGTCAGTTGGACTGAATTTCTTTTCTTCAGTCTACATAACCTTCAGTTTAAGGTTTACATCAGTATCTGTAGCATTAAATACTGCTAATGTTACAGTTTACTTATAAAGTGTCAGTAATGTCTGCAGCCCTGGACAAGGTGATGATGAGAAAAAAAATTACTAAATGATGTTAATGAACATGCAATGTGTAACAAATAGTACAAATCATAGCTTAGCTTGCAAAACAGAGTAGGTGGTGCGGGTATAACATACAGAGAAGGTGATGCAGGTAAAATAGAAGAGGTGGTGCAGGTAGAACATTAGAGGTAGTGCGGGAAGAACATCAGAGGTAGTGCGGGTAGAACAGAGGAGGTGGTGCAGGTAGAACACAGGAGGTGGTGCGGGAAGTACAGAGGAGGTGGTGCAGGTAGAACAGAGGAAGTGATGCGGGTAGAACATCGGAGGTGGTGCAGGTAGAACATACAGAGGAGGTGATGCAGGTAAAATAGTAGAGGTGGTGCGGGTAGAACATCGGAGGTAGTGCGGGTAGAACAGAGGAGGTGGTGTGGGAAGTACAGAGTAGGTGGTGCAGGTAGAACAGAGGAAGTGATGCGGGTAGAACAGTGGAGATGGGACGGATAGAAGATCAGAGGTGGTGCGGGTAGAACAGTGGAGGTGGAGCAGGTAGAACGGAGGAAGTGATGCGTGTAGAACAGAGGAGGTGGTACGGGAAGTACAGAGGAGGTGGTCCAGGTAGAACAGAGGAAGTGATGCGGGTAGAACCGAGGAGATGGGGCGGGTAGAACAGAAGAGATGGGGCGCGTAGAACATCAGAGGTGGTGCGGGAAGTACAGAGGAGGTGGTGGGGGAAGTACAGAGGAGGTGGTGCGGGTAGAACAGAGGAGGTGGTGCGGATTGAGCAGAGGAGGATAAGCATGTAGAATATCATAGCAGATGTGGGTAGAACAGAGGAGGTGGTGCAGGTAGAACAGAGGAAGTGATGCGGGTAGAACATCGGAGGTGGTGCAGGTAGAACATACAGAGGAGGTGATGCAGGTAGAACAGTGGAGGTGGTGCAGGTAGAACAGTGGAGATGGGACGGGTAGAAGATCAGAGGTGGTGCGGGTAGTACAGTGGAGGTGGTGCAGGTAGAATGGAGGAAGTGATGCAGGTAGAACAGAGGAGGTGGTGCGGGAAGTACAGAGGAGGTGGTGCAGGTAGAACAGTGGAAGTGATGCGGGTAGAACAGTGGAGATGGGGCGGGTAAAAGATCAGAGGTGGTGCGGGTAGAACAGTGGAGGTGGAGCAGGTAGAACGGAGGAAGTGATGCGTGTAGAACAGAGGAGGTGGTACGGGAAGTACAGAGGAGGTGGTCCAGGTAGAACAGAGGAAGTGATGCGGGTAGAACAGAAGAGATGGGGCGCGTAGAACATCAGAGGTGGTGCGGGAAGTACAGAGGAGGTGGTGGGGGAAGTACAGAGGAGGTGGTGCGGGTAGAACAGAGGAGGTGGTGCGGGTAGAACAGAGGAGGTGTTGCGGATTGAGCAGAGGAGGATAAGCATGTAGAATATCATAGCAGATGTGGGTAGAACAGAGGAGGTGGTGCAGGTAGAACAGAGGAGCAGATGCAGGTAGAAAAGAGGCGGTGCGGGTAGAACATACAGCGGAGGTGGTGCAGGTAGAACAGAGGAGCAGATGCGAGTAGAACAGAGGCAGTGCGGGTGGAACATACAGCGGAGGTGGTGCAGGTGGAACAGAAGAGCAGATGCGGGTAGAACTTACAGAGGAGCAGATGCAGGTAGAATAGAGGAGGTGGTGCGGGTAGAACAAACAGAGGAGGTGGTGCTGATAGAACATACAGAAGAGGAGGGGGTGCTGATAGAACATACAGAAGAGTAGGTGCAGGTAGAACTTATAGAGGAGGTAATGCAGTTAGAACAAACAGAGGAGGCGGTGCGGGTAGAACATACAGAGGAGGAAGTGCAGGTAGAACAAACAGAGGAGGCGGTGCAGGTAGAACATACAGAGGAGGTGGTGCAGGTAGAACTTATAGAGGAGGTAATGCAGTCAGAACAAACAGAGGAGGTGGTGCAGATTGAACATACAGAAGAGGAGGTGCAGGTAGACCTTATAGAGGTGGTGATACAGGTAGAACATACAGAGGACTATTGGTTATTGCCACGGGACAGAACAACTAGGAAATGGCTAATAATGCATTAACTAACTGTTGGATGTATATATATAATTTTAGAGGACCACATAAGATAAGCTTTGTATGCATGTTACAGTGAATTGGTGTATAGTACTGGTCCATGGTAAGACCTAGAGAGCAGTCACATCACACCACCATTATCCAGTAGGCACTGAAAGGGTCTAAAAGGACATTACAATTTTTTTCCATTGCATGATTTATTTTTCCAACTGAACATTTTTTCCACTCCCCCTAGAGACGCTGGATATGAGCTTACAGAAGCCAGAATCCTAAAAGTATAACATTCTACACAGTGATTGCTTGATCATTGCACAAACTCATTCATAACTGTCTCTAACTGGGAAGAGAAAAATAGATATACATTTTGTTGTGTATATTACTGGGCTGGAAACAATGCAAATTTTGCTAATAATATTACAGTTTTTAATGCTTTTAAAAAATTTATTTTGCAAGGCAGTGCTCAAAGGGGCAGTAAACACCTTGTAATTGCAAGACATTTCTGTTGTGTTGTTACAGAGTAACATATTTAAAACATAATAACATATTATATAACTGCAATTATTTTTCAATAGCCAAACTATACCCGCCATTCTCCATAGTCAGAGGAGCCAATCTAGGCTTTAGAGTACAGACAACAAGGCTAGGCCACTGTCATACAGTTAGAATAAAATGCATTGTTCTACAGTTATCAGTTGTGTTTCAAGTTTTGAGAATTAGATATTCCTCAATTTTGAGAGCAAAATTAAATTAAAATGGGGCAGAATAAATAATGAAAACATTGCAAAGTTATTTCATTATGCATAACTAAACATTTTATATAACAATCTCAATGTGTTTTTATCTATCTATCTATATCTATATATATATATATATATATATATATATATATATATATATATATATATATATATATATATATAGCATACAAAGAGAGAAGCGCTCTATTATATAGTTCTGTGGCGATTTACCACCCAGGAGCAACCTCTTTTAGACCAGTTGTGCTTTTCACAGAGTAAAACTAAAAAGTATATCAGTCTGATCCCGTCAAGTAAGGTCAGTCCAACCCCGAAATACCAGGCAATTCTTCTCTAAACAAGGAACATGACAACTCCAGACGATCGTTTCGGCCTCCTATGGGCTCGTCAGTGAGATACAGCCACATTCCTCTAAGCACACTGGGCAAGGAGTCCACATCTGGTTTCCCCCATCACCCATAGGGAGACCTCCCCAGGGTCATATTAATTTGCATACAAAGAGAGAAGTGCTCTATTATATAGTTCTATGGCGATTTACCACCCAGGAGCAGCCTCTTTTAGACCAGTTGTGCTTTTCACAGAGTAAAACTTTCCTGAAGTATATCAGTCTGATCCTGCCAAGTAAGGTCAGTCCAACCCCGAAATAACAGGCAATTCTCCTCTAAACAAAGAACATGACAACTCCAGACGATCGTTTTGGCCTCCTATGGGCTCGTCAGTGAGATACAGCCACATTCCTCTAAGCACACTGGGCAAGGAGTCCACATCTGGTTTCCCCCATCACCCATAGGGAGACCTCCCCAGGGTCATATTAATTTGCATACAAAGAGAGAAGTGCTCTATTATATAGTTCTATGGCGATTTACCACCCAGGAGCAGCCTCTTTTAGACCAGTTGTGCTTTTCACAGAGTAAAACTTTCCTGAAGTATATCAGTCTGATCCTGCCAAGTAAGGTCAGTCCAACCCCGAAATAACAGGCAATTCTCCTCTAAACAAAGAACATGACAACTCCAGACGATCGTTTTGGCCTCCTATGGGCTCGTCAGTGAGATACAGCCACATTCCTCTAAGCACACTGGGCAAGGAGTCCACATCTGGTTTCCCCCATCACCCATAGGGAGACCTCCCCAGGGTCATATTAATTTGCATACAAAGAGAGAAGTGCTCTATTATATAGTTCTATGGCGATTTACCACCCAGGAGCAGCCTCTTTTAGACCAGTTGTGCTTTTCACAGAGTAAAACTTTCCTGAAGTATATCAGTCTGATCCTGCCAAGTAAGGTCAGTCCAACCCCGAAATAACAGGCAATTCTCCTCTAAACAAGGAACATGACAACTCCAGACGATCGTTTTGGCCTCCTATGGGCTCGTCAGTGAGATACAGCCACATTCCTCTAAGCACACTGGGCAAGGAGTCCACATCTGGTTTCCCCCATCACCCATAGGGAGACCTCCCCAGGGTCATATTAATTTGCATACAAAGAGAGAAGCGCTCTACCAGGAACGAACAATAGCTGATCAGCTTGTTCTATGGCGATTTACCACCCAGGAGCAGCCTCTTTTAGACCAGTGTGCTTTTCACAGAGGATAACTTTCCTGAAGTATATCAGTCTGATCCCGCCAAGTAAGGTCAGTCCAGCCCCGAAATACCAGGCAATTCTCCTCTGAACAAGGAACATGACAACCCCAGACAATCATTTCAGCCTCCTATGGCGGGATCAGACTGATATACTTCAGGAAAGTTTTCCTCTGTGAAAAGCACACTGGTCTAAAAGAGGCTGCTCCTGGGTGGTAAATTGCCATAGAACTAGCTGATGAGCTGTTGTTCATTCCTGGTAGAGCACTTTTCTCTTTGTAAATATATATTTATATTTATGAGGTACAAGACACCATTGTAATGCTGGGTTAGTGAAAAGCGGGCCCCAGCGTTAGTTGCAAGAAGATTTAAAGTTACTTTAATAAAACAGAGTGTTAAAGACAAAGACCAGATTAAATGTCAAGTTCAAACACTATAGCTTATATGAAAAATACACGTGGTAGCAAAGAATTGCTTTTGTTCTTATTTATTGCTGTTCAAATTCAGGTTTACGACAGGCACAGTAGGACTGTTTATCTCTTACTCTCCAAGACGAGCAGGATTTTTCTGAATCTTTTGAAACACAGCCGAATATTAGAAACATACACATCCCTGTGGTTTAAAAGCCATCTCTACAAGTCATGCAAAAACTATAACATCTAACGGACTAGGTATTTTGTGCGGACTAGGTATAGCTGTGTGCACGCCATAACTTGCATGGTCTAAAAAATGTGCAGAATTAATGTATTCCATAAATTAACAAGTAGATCTCAACAACCAAAGTGTTTCATTAGTACCAAGTGCATTGTGCACCATGTGCAAAACGTTTATACCATGTTTGCTATAAATAACCTAGTGATAAAATGTATCTTATTGACATGTGGCACTGTAATGCCCAGAGCACAATCACACACATGATTTTAGGAATTGTCCATTGGAAGAGCTATGTGGAGTGCTATGCATTGCTTTTCATGGGGTTTTAACATTTGAGGCAAATCCAATCCATTAGGAATCCAAGATACTGTGTGTTTTACCCTGCAGCTTTGCACTGTGTAGACTTCACCAGTACTTAGCATTGTGAGAATTTGATAGCTTTATTCCAGCCAATCAGAAAATACTTTTTGGGCATTTTTTTAAAATATTTTTTTGAATTTTACAGCTTTGACCTTTTAAAAACCCATTTGGGCCTTGATTATCCTTATAGCTTTTATATGTTTATTTTTTTGTATATGTTTACTTCACATAAAGGGACAATAAATGCTAAATAAATGCTAGAGAGAATTATGTATTCAGAGCAAAAAATAGCATGAGAATAAAGTACAGATGTATGTTTATAAAGTTATATTAGTTGTTTAAATATTAAAAATAAATGTAAAGTTTTAGTCACTATAAAGCACCACCATAATCTAGGTCCTTTTCTGCTGCAGCCTATTAGAGAAGGTTACACATGGGTCACTATAGTGTGCAACCATTGGCTGTGCGGAATGTAGCTGTGTTAAAGGGACATTATTTGAATAGAAATATATTTGCAATCTGTATTGGCAAAAATGCTTCTAGTAAAAGTTATTACTGTTTTAGTGATAACATTTTTCTCTGCAGGTGCATGTGAAGCATAACTAGATATTCTCAGTGCACCAGCATTTTAAATGCTGCAGATTCTCAGAGCGCCAGTGGGGTTGGTATCATGTCAGCAATTAACAAATTGAGCCATTACCAGATGGTACAAGCACCTTAGGCTCTCTGAGCAAGTGCTGTGTTTAAAATGCTGGTGCACGGTGCATACTTAAAGGGACAGTCAACACTAAAATTATTATTGTTTAATAAAATAGATAATGCCTTTACTACCCATCCCCCAGCTTTGCACAACTAACATTGTTATATTAATATGCATTATAATATCTAAACCTCTAAATGTCTGCCTGTTTCTAAGCCATTAAAGACAGCCTCTTATCACATGCTTTTTTATTTGCTTTTTTAGCAGCAGGGGAGTGCTAGTTCATGTGAACCATATAGATAACATTGTTCTAACACCCATGGCTTGTGGCAGACACTGCAAGTCATTAGATAATAAATAAAAAGTCATGTGATCAGGGGGCTGTCAGAAGATGCTTAGATACAAGGTAATCACAGAGGTTAAAAGTGTATTAATATAACTGTCTGGTTTATGCAAAACTGGGGAATGGGTAATAAAGGGATTATCTATCTTTTAAAACAAAAAAACTTCTGGTGTAGACTGTCCCTTTAAATACACATTTGAAACAGCTATAGCTTGTATTAGAAGTATTTTTGCTAATAAATATATATTACAAAAATGCTTCTATTCAAAACTCAAATGCCTCCATGTGGATTCCAATTTTGGCTGGAGTCATCTGGAGTCTGCACTTCTGCTTTTAACACAAATTGTAAAACCCACAATTTTCAGAATGAAATGACTGGAAATGGAGACAAAATGAATCATTAAAGTATATTGCTGTTATTTTACTGTATATAATTACAATATAAAACGCTTTAGCTCAAGGTGTTTAAATGTCTCTATTACACAATGATTTCCTGGTTTAATTAGCATTTAAAATGTGTCTCAAATCACTTTATACTATGCACTTATACAGAACTTAAATATACTAATCAGAATATGTGTTTATTATTGTAAATGAGTGGCTGTAAAATAACCTAAATGATATAAAAATGCCAATTACATATGCACCGTGTGTTTATACTGAGATTGTTACTCTTAGTAAATCATTTATAGCCGGCAGAGGATAACAGGTTCTCTGTAGGTAAAGTTGCAACATGGCAATTCCTTTTATATTAAAGACTAACAGCTATTTATAATTAGTATGAGTTAAAAAAAACAATAACACATATCTGCATAATATGCTCTGACTAACCTATGCTTTGAATACTTTAATATGTCTAGCATTTGCTTTAAAGGGACACTACTTTCCAATTTACTACTTTTACCAAATGTACTTTGTTCTCTTGGCATCCTTTTTTGAAGAGTATAGCTAGGAAGGTTCAGGAGCAGCAGTTCACTACAGGCAGCCAGTTGGGGATTGGTGGCTGCCCTTATATGTCTCTTGTGGCTGACTTAACTAATGTGCTCAGCTAGCTCCCAGTAATGCACTGCAGCTCAGGAGATGACATTTCAACAGAGGATAATAAAAGAACAAAGCAAAACTTGATAATAAAAGTAAGTTGAAACGTTGTTAAAATTGCATGCTCTCTCTGAATCATTAAAGTTGTATATTATCCCTATAATGTTTTATTCATTTAGATTATCTATACCTGCAAAAGATACAAATTAGGAACTATATCCTAAAATCTGCAAGCCAATGTTAAAGGCACATCAAAGTGCAAACCGACAATGTTATTGCACTAATGCTTGCATACAACTATGTGTTTAACCACTACAAAGAGGTGATGATTCAGATAGAGCATGCAATTTTAAACACCTTTCCAATTTACTTCTATTATCTCATTGTCTTTTGTTGAAAAGCATACCTAGATAGGCTTACCTACTGGAAGCTAGCTACTGATTGGTGTCTGCACATATATTATTCTTCTAACTGGTTTACCAGATTGTTCAGCTAGCTCCCAATAATGCATTGCTGCTCTTTCTCAAAGAATAACAAGAGAATGAGGTGTGTTTGATAATAGAAGTCAAATGTTAAGTTGATTAAAACTGTCTGCAGAGTAGGCTCTATCTGAATCATGAAAAAAATGGGTTTGATGCCCTTTAATTTTGACTTTATGTCCTTTAAAATTACTGACATGCTGGTCTTTACATTTACCTTGCTCACTGCACTGATATTACTTATGGATATCTTTTATAATTAGTTAATGTTTTATTTACAACACAAAATAACTGATAATAATAACAACCCTGCATAATAAATAAATCGCATGTGTCCAATTATGATACAAATTATATATTGTTAACCCATTAACTGCTAGAGAGGGATGAAAGCCATTGTATGCCAATGTGGTACAGCTCTTTTGGTAGTCAGACTCTAGAGGTTAATTACCCCAAGTAGAGTGCACGGAGCCTAACCACAGCCCTGTCCTGTACACAGGAGATAAGCAGATAATTGTTACTGTGAAAGATACAAACTATTTTCTTGATTGCAGCAAACATTAAGATTTGGATATGTTTCAAACACATTATTTATTTTAGATTTAAATAGGGTGGAGTTGTATTGTGACTCAAAGAAAAAGGTCAGTGCAAGTGTTAATCATATAAAATCTTTCCTAATTGTGAGCATATAATCCCATTACTGTAGCACAGGATAGGCTCATTCATATTACCATGCCTTTATACAAGAGGCACAGCTTACTGAAATCACACACATCTTTATCGGGTTCAGGATTTTGGAGATGCTTTGTCCTAGTCTTCAGAAGTGCCCTAAACCCTGTTAGCCCCCTGGCAAGTTAGGATTACTTTATATCTACCAGCTGCTCCAAATGTTCTGCTGGTGACAGTGTTTATTGTTGTGTATTGTATTACTAGCAGCACCAATGGCAAGACTAAGTTTATGTATAACGAGTGTGATGAAATATACAGTGATATCAGGAGGGAGCAAGAGATGTAAGAAACGATTAGGAGTCTTCAGGCCTCACTAACAGGTCAGATTTTGAGGATATCTGAACTAGAGCACAGGTGAAATAATCAGCTGATGACTAAACGGTTATTTTACCTGCTCTCATCCAAGGTAATCTTGAAAATCTGGCCTGTTAGGGAGGCCCGAGGACAGGTTTGAAAACCAGTGCAATAAAGCAATTCAGTGTCACACAGCAGAGAGCAATTTACCTCATATAAAGGTTAATTACAAACCTTTAGACGTGTTTATCTAATGATTTTTCTCCAAAATTCCCCATTAAAGTCTATGGGAATTTTTTGCAGATAAATAATTTTATAAGCTTTTCTAAAAGATTGT
This sequence comes from Bombina bombina, assembly GCF_027579735.1. Lineage (NCBI taxonomy): Eukaryota > Metazoa > Chordata > Amphibia > Anura > Bombinatoridae > Bombina > Bombina bombina. Next base: position 495,097,288 of record NC_069502.1, read on the forward strand.
GGTCAGCAAAACGTGGAACATTAACACATTGTAGGTCACAGGAAAGGCACTGACGGGATGCTAAGTAATTATAAAATAAGGCCTGTACTGGCAACACAGATTACACGAAAAGCACTGATTACCAATATGTTATCAGGACACCTTATCATAGCTATTCCAACAAAATCCAGACATCTAAATTGCAGGAAAGGGAGCAAAATATATTGCAAAGTTATTTTAATATTAAGCATTATATATAACAATCTCAGGGTGTTTACTGGCCATTTAAATGACCAGTAAATACAGTAGATTTGCATAATCAACAAATGCATGATAAAAAGACAATGCAATAGCGCTTAGTCTGAACTTCAAATGACTAGTAGTTTTTTTTCTGACAAATTTCAGACATATCTATTTCCACTCCTCCTATATCATGTGACAGCCATCAGCCAATCACAAATGCATATACATACATTTTGTGAATTTTTGCACATGCTCAGTAGGAGCTGGTAACTTAAAAAGACTGCACATTGTGTTAATGGAAGTAAATTGGAAAGTTTAAAATTTCTTGCTCTATCTGAATCATAAAAGTTTAATTGTGACTTGAGCGTTCCTTTAAAAACCGACGCTTGTACTGCATATAATGCAATGATAATAGTGAATTAAAGAAAAGAAAAAAACAGCAGTTCAGTGACCTTTTATTCTTTACAAATACAAGATTTTAAGGGAATAAAGATGAATGGCTTATGCTAGTGATGGCAAACCTTGGCATCCCAGATGTTTCAGAACTACATTTCCCATGATGCTTAGGCCCTCTACAGTCCAGTTGAGAATCATGGAAAATGTAGTTCTGAAACAACTGGAGGGCCAGGATCACCATCACTGGCTTATGCCAATGTCAATCTGTATTCCATTTGTGACCAGCACTCGAGTCACAGGAACAAAATATGTGTAAGAAAACGAGTACTGAATTATCAGCTCATATGCACAAAGGAACATTATAACAAATATTTTTTTTGTTTTTGTTTTTTTGTTTGTTTTTTTAAATTGATCAATTTTAAAGGAAGCATTTTTACAGCAAAAAATGCAAAAATGATTGAAAGGGACATGAAACCTAACATTTTTCTTTCATGATTCAGATAGAGCATGCAATTTTAACCTCTTAAGGACATATGACAGAATTTTTCCATCATAAAACAATTGAGCAAACTGAAAGCTGTGTCCTTAAAGGGTTAAACAGCTTTTCAAATTTGCTTCATGCTCTTAGTATTCTTTGTTTTCCTGGATACTTATGAGATACACATACTGCAGGGTAAGTAGGGAGGAACATGTATTGTGCTGTTCCTCAGCACTATTCATGTGATGTCCAGAGCGAGGCACAATACATGTTCCGCCCTGCTTACCCTGCAGCATGTGTAACTCATAAGTATCCAGGAAAACATGGCCGAGGTGGCAACGCTAACTTTGGGGCCATTCTTGAGCCAAGACAGGAGTAGTGGAAATATAGAGGTCAGTGGAACAGAGCAGAGGCAGAGGAGCCTTCTGCAAACTCTCATACAACAATGTAGAAATGTTAGAAACTGTGACCGTTTATGCTCCAAAGCAACTAGGTTTAATCACTTGCTCACGTTTTGAAGCATTCAATTCAGATGGTAAACAGCTAATTTAGTGAAAACATGACATGCTCTTATTTGTTAGAGTTTAGCAGTGTCGCTAGTGATAACATTACATGCTGTAACAAATTAGTACATCTTTATGAAACACCTTAATGTAGATATGTATGTTGAAACCTAGGATATAAAAGTGCCACTCAAGTATACAAACAATGGCTGTATGGAATATAGCAATGTTAAAGGGACTTTAAAGGGATGATTGTGTGTACATTTTGAATCCCCTTAAAGGGACACTAAACCCAATTTTTTTTCTTTCATGATTCAGATAGAGCATGCAATTTTAAGCAACTTTCTAATTTACTCCTATTATCAATTTTTCTTTGTTCTCTTGACATCTTTATTTAAAAAGCAGGAATGTGATGAATAGGTGCTGGTCCATTTTTGGTTGAGAACTTGGGTTATGCTTGCTTATTGGTGGGTAAATGTAAGCCTCCAATAAGCAAGTGCTATTCATGGTGCTGAACCTAAAATGGGCTGGCTGCTAAGATTTAGATTCCTGCTTTTAAAATAAAGATAGCAAGAGAACAAAGAAAAATTGAAAATTAGAAAGTTGCTTGAAATTTCATGTTCTATTCATTGTTCATTTAATTTGTTTCTAATTATCCATTTTACCAGCTGAAGTGTATTACTGTATTTACAAATAGCTCTTTTAACTCTATTGTGTCAAACTGAAAATTTTAATACTGCAGTATTGCACCTAGAAAAGCTATGTTAAAAAAAAGGCAGCATACAATTCCCAGTGGGAGGTGGGAGAAAGAGAACGCAGCCCACTTGAAGGGTGTTCCCACAGCATCTTTGGTTATACTTGCTTCATTCAATTGTCCCTTTAAAACCTGTGAGATAATTACTTGATCAACTCATTTATAACTGTTACTAACTGGCCTCAAGTAGGAAACCGAGATAAGAACAGGTTTTTAAAGGGACACTAAAATTAAATTCTCTTTGTTCAGAATGATCATGCAATAAAAAAACAAAATAAACAAATTTCCTTCCATTATCAAAATATGCATATTCTTTTTATATGCACACCTTCTGAGGCACCAGCTACTACTGAGCATGGGCAAGATTCACATTATATACATGTATGCATTTTTTTATTGGCTGATGGCTGTCATGTGAGACATGAAATAATGGAAGTAACTTTGAAACTTGTCAGAAAAACTCTTCTACTCATTTAAAATTTAAAGTGCTGGGACATTGCCTTGTATTACGCATTTTTTGATGATGCAATTCCACTTTATTAAATGGTTCTTTAAATCTAGGACAACTAATATGGACGTACACATTACTTTCTAGAGACAGGAATTGTAAAGCCCACAATTTTTACCAGAAAAAGGTACAATGTAAATAATAAAAGTTTTATATTACAATCTCTTTTTAATGTCCTTTTAGCTATATCTCTTTGTTGCCACAGGGTAATCCGTTTTAGGGCTCCATTTCAGGTGGACGAGGTTTGTGGTCTTAAAACTTGTTGCCCAGCCTCAAGTACGCTGCCTGCAGATAACATTGCACCATTATCTTAATGTGCAATGCCGCCCCTGCTTGCTCTCGGCCAATTGCGTGCAAGAGAGGGCTGTCAATCATCTCGTTCAAATTGGATTGAGATGATTCCAATCTGCCACCTAGTGTGTCAAGGATAGGTTAAGTAGCAGCAGGCTCATTCAGAGCATGACTGAAATGCTGGGGCTCAAAAGTAGCTATCGCTGCTTGTTAAATGGAACCCATAGGGGTCGGTTTATCAAGCTATGGCGGACAGGGGCAAACATATGCGCCCCTGTCCACTGCAGCTCGACTCTGGCGGGCTGAATTCCGCTGCCGGAATTCAGCATTGCACAAGAACGCAATTTTTCACTCTTGTGCAACACTGCACCCTGCCCGCACACAACCAATCAAGCGCGGGCAGGAGCTGTCAATCTCCCCGGTCGGGGAGACAGGGGAGATTAAAATTTGCCACCTAAGAGGTGGAGAAGAGGTTAGAGAAGCAGCAGTCTGATGACCGCTGCTTCATAAATACGGACGGCAGGTTCTCTTGTGAGAACCTGCAGTCATAGGGGGGCAAAGGCTGGCGAAGGCTTTGATAAATCGACCCCTTAGTGACAGACACTTAATTTCTCAAACAGGTATATACTAACAACTATAGTCTGTCTCCAGCTCTCAATAAAACATGTTGGAGAAAGTGGATATTGTCTTGCAAAGTCACTACACAACTAGCACTGCACTAGAACTCTCTTAAAGGGACAGTGTACACTAATAGTTTCTACCCTTTAATGTGTTCCCAATTATCCATTTTACCTACTGGGTGGGTTAAATTGTTTACAAATACCTAATTCACCTTTATTTTCTCATTTGAAATAGCTGATTTTGTTTATTGTTTTCCCATCTATACTGAACATTTCTGGTTACACAAAAAAGAAAAACACGTAAACAAGAGGATTTAGATAAAACAAGGGTCCCAGTTGGTGTCTGCTTAATTTTCAATTGTTCTCTCTAATTATTGGTTTTTGGATAAACAGTAAAAAGTAAGATGACTTGTGTAAATAATAAGACAGAAAAATATAATGAGGTTGTCTTTCCCTGCTAGCTCAATTCATATAATTTGGTTGTGGTTTCAATTAGCAGTAAGGTGACAAGATTTTTAAAATGAAATCCGGGGACCTTTTTTTTATTGACAAATGGTAAAAAACAATTTTATTAGCATATTTCCCTCAAATTATATATGCAGTGTATTTGGTATGGGTTTATGGAGTGATTGTATGATATATATATATATATATATATATATATATATATATTTATATTATTTCTCACACACGCATACATATACACACAAGCATACATATGCACACATACACACACAAGTATACATATACACACACATAAACACAGGCACAAGCATACATATGCACACACAAGCCTACATATACACATGCACATACACACACATACATATATACACATGCGCACAAACATACATAACTATACACACATGCACATACAAACATACATATATACACACACACACACAAGCATACATATACACACATGCACATACACACACATGCATAAATATACACACATGCACATACAAACATACATATACAAACATGCACATACACAAGCATATATATACACACATGCACATACACACATACATATATACACACATGCACATACACACTCTCACACACACAAGCATACATATACACACATGCACATACACACGCATGCATGCATAAATATACACACATGCACATACAAACATACATATATACACACATGCACATACACAAGCATATATATATACACACATGCACATACACACATACATATATACACACATGCACATACACACATACATATACACACACACACAAGCATACATATACACACATGCACATACACACACATGCATAAATATACAAACATGCACATACATACAAACATACATATATACGCACATACACACATACATATATACACACATGCACATACAAACATACATATATACACACATGCACATACACACATACATATATACACACATGCACATACACACTCTCACACACACAAGCATGCACATACACACACATGCACATACAAACATACATATACAAACATGCACATACACAAGCATATATATACACACATGCACATACACACACAAGCATACATATACTCACATGCACATACACACGCATGCATGCATAAATATACGCACATACAAACATACATATATACACGCATGCACATACACAAGCATATATATACACACATGCACATACACACATACATATATACACACATGCACATACACACATACATATACACACACACAAGCATACATATACACACATGCACATACACACACATGCATAAATATACAAACATGCACATACAAACACATATATACACACATGCACATACACACATACATATATACACACATGCACATACAAACATACATATATACACACATGCACATACACACATACATATATACACACATGCACATACACACATACATATATACACACATGCACATACACACTCTCACACACACAAGTATGCACATACACACACATGCATAAATATACACACATGCACATACAAACATACATATACACACACACACAAGCATAAATATACACACATGCACATACAAACATACATATACACACACACACAAGCATAAATATACACACATGCACATACACAAGCATACATATACACACATGCACATACACAAGCTCTTCCCTCCTGACCTGCGCGCTGCCTGCCATGCGCTCTTATGAAGTGAAGTTATCAGGACGATCACTTCCACCCAGCACTTGGCTGCAGTGCAACAGGAGCCGGGACAATTCAACAGGAGCCAGGGACATTTCCTCAATCCGGGGACTGTCCCCTAAAATCGGGGACATCTGGTCACCCTACAGTAATAGCTATTTCATATGCCAAATTATACTTAAAGGTGCAATTTCACATACATTTTAAACTATGCAACTGGTATAACAATTCATATGAGTACATTTGTGTACTACAAATACTAATTAAAGTGAAAGTAAACTATACCAAATCGCTATGTATTTCATGAAAATACTTAAAAAAATAAGTTAACTTTCATTAATCATTTTTTCTAAACTTGTTTCAAATCCTACTTTGGTACCTTTCAAGTCGTTAAACTTGTTCGGCATTCCTCCACCCGCATGAAAAAAATACCGCTAGATTGAATTCATTGGTCCCCTAGTGGCGTCTCAAACCGTTCTGTCTACGCCCCCGGGTTGAAGTGTGCATGCAGCTATCACAGAATTTCCTCCATGTGCAGAGGCGCGTTTATGATAGCAGCATGCACATTTCAATGAAAAGGGAATTCCTTTGACTGACGTAACAGCATTCAGAAAAAAAGTGATCGGACAAAGTTACAAGTGTATGGCAATCGAATTCAGCAACTACTGAGTCATATAGAGTAATAGATGCAGCTTTTATATTTTTATTATATGCTATTCATGTGTTTATTCATATCATAAAAATTTTACTATTTCTCATTTACGATTGAAAAAAATAAAATGTATTGGATACTAATCAAGCATTACACATTACATTTTTTTGATCATTGTATAATATGTATCTGAGTGGAGAAGGTATTATTGCGCATGAGCGAAAAAATTGTCTGCACGAGAGCAAGCACGGCTCAATACATTTACAGCGGGTGGGACCGCTCTTACGTATTATACTACAAAAGCAGGAAGCTAGCAGGGGGCGGAGGAACATAACAAAAGGCACGAAAAATAAAAGATAAATATTTTTAAATTATACACGATTATAAAGAAAAAAACTTAGTGACTATATAGTTGTAGATTAGGTGAATGCATAGTATAATTCATGTTTCTTAAAACTGACTTGTCATGTCAGCGATGACCAACCCTCTAATCCAAGGGGCTGCACACCAATATTTTAGAAGCCTTAAGGGCCACATATACATTTATGACTATGAAACCCACAAATAACAAAAAAATATTATCAAAAAATGTCCTGTGGCACCGGACCAAATTTAGGTAAGGTTGCCGTCTGTACTCCCCTCCAGAGGGCTGTTTCAAGTTCTTATTTGCCCAGAACTCCTCAAATCACACATATATTTTCCCGTTTTCACGGGGCTACAAAAATTAAACACATTCTTAGTTCTGTTTTTTCCCGGGGCTACAAATACTAGTGGGCCATGGGCTGCCAGATAACATCTGTGTTTTAAATAATGAAAAGGCATGCAAATAAATAAACAAAGTTGTTGCAAATAATCTGATGAAGAAAAGGCTAAAATGCACTTCATAGTGCTTATTTAAACAATGATTTTATAGCCTTTAAATTATTATTTTTTTCTTACTATCATATTATATAGACATAATATAGTGATGCACTTTGTAGCAAAAAAAATCAAATCAAATTGCGGGTTTCACTTAAAACTAAAACATGAGACTGCAAGGTAAAAGAAACATTGTTTTACTGTGTAATTTGTAGAAAATATAAAAACACTTTGATAACACCTTTTATACTCTAGTCACTTTCAAAATTGTGTCAATCTGCTGTGTTAAACTACACATTAAAAGTGCCACTCAAATTTGTTAACTATCCTTTGTGTTCATAGCACGCCATCTGGACAATAAAATGGTATTGCTAACAGCTGGGAGCAATCAATGTTGTCAGAAACTGCCATTTAAAAAGAGTGACCCAATAACCAGGCGAATATGTATCCTATTTAACTTGCCAAATGAATAAGTCACAAAGTTCTATCCAGACATGTGTTTAGCAGAGCCCTCTTGGTGCAAAGCTAACTGTGCGGTTCATTACTGGAGTGTCTGAAGTGTTACTGAAAATAGCTCAAAAGGGTGGTCCTAAGCCCCTGCTAAACCGGTTTAGGAAAATAGAGAGGCAGGAATCACATGTCAGTTCCTTATCACAATCAGACTCCTGATATGAGATGCAGATTCTGTCTGACCCAAGTAAAGAAAGGTTATCACCGCTCTTTACAAAAGGCAAAAATAAATAAATAATATATATATTTATAAATAAATAAATAAATATATATATATATATATATATATATATATATACACACATAAATAGTTAAGTGTTTAATTAATTAATTAAAAATAAAAAACAATAACATAACAAATAGGATAAAAAAAAAATTGCATTAAAAAGGGATGATGTATCCCGACAGTTGTGTATTTATAAATGTACTTTTATTTATATATATATATATATATATATATATATATATATATATATATTTATAGATAGATAGATAGATACATACATACACACACATTGCTATGCATACTGGCCACCTCACTGCACAAAATACAAATTATTATTTCTAAAATTACCTTTGATACAGGATAGCTGGCAGTTATCAGTAGTTCTTTTTTGGGAAGTTTTTTCCTCATCTTGTCCTTATCTCTCAATGGGATTGTTTTCGGAAGCACCATTATGTTTTCTGGTCCAGAACTCTGATCAGAACCCAGTACTCTCATAGATTTTGCATGTGCCATACCAAGGCATGCTGCATCCTGATGCACAATATCCATATGGTTGGCATCAGTAGTGACACGGCTGGGGCATTTAATTCCACGGTAATCATTTGATAAGGTCTCTGGGTGTATCTTACCATGTTTTTTAATTTGCGGACTTACATAACATTGACCTTCAACTTTCTCAAATAAATTAAAACTTTCTTCCAAATTTAAATACTCACCACAAGGAACTGAATATTCACTGTCAATGTCCACCTCAGAATTAGGAGCACTAGGGAATTCCGGACTTTTAGAATCAATACTATGGTCAATCAAGTTGCACTCTAAGTCACTTTGAACATCTGTATATAAAAGGAATGGAATGTGTTCACCTCCATTTGAAATTCCTGAAAATATGGAATCTACCATATTACTGTTTTCTACACAGCATAGCATTGTGTCCTGTTCTTGATAAGCAGTTGTTGAGTCTTGCTTTTCTTCTCCATCACCATGAGGACTGCAAAGTCCAGAGTCATCTTCAGATGTTAATGAATTTGTTTCCTTATTATATTTCCCAGACTTTGATATGTCCGATGCAGGACTCTCAGTGCATGAGCTTTCACTTCTACTGACATATTCTGCAAGGTTTGCAGGTACAAACATCCTCCATGATCTCCTATGTTCTTTTTTTTCTGTTCTAGTTTTGCTTCTTGGGAGTCCACCAGTGCGAATAACATCCCTGTTCCATCTGAGTGCGTCATAAATAATCCTTTCATCCAGTTTGTTTGGTTCACTATCATGGCACCTAATTTCACTACTAGAGGCCAAGGCACCATTGCTGCACAAGGTGCTATTGTCTAGTGTTCTGTGGCTATAGGGTAAGGTCCGATCTGTAAAATGCCTGGAGGAAAGACTCCCTTTAGAACCAGAATCAATTTGCTCATTTAACCTCACAGTGTCATAGATGGACCTTTGGGGAACATAACAATCCTCAATGTTCAAATCTTCTTCATCCACATTACCAACACACGTGGGATTCTGACGTAAACAATCTGGTCGGCTAAGTGGCTTGCCCATGTTTTTGAAAACTGGCCAATCATAGGATAACAAACAAAAATACACCTTAATTTGGCACACATATACAAATTAGTCTTGAAAAAAGGAGAGATTTAAAATCACATTAGAGTTTACAAACATTGATAACTTTATATTCCACATAATGAAATGTTGCAACAGCTATAAAGTGCTGTTGTGAGTAAAAAAACAACAAAACAAAAAAAAAAAAAAACAACCCTGAAACAAATGGAAATAAAGGCAAAACGTTTTATAATTCTTCACAAGACATATTAGAAATCCACAGCTGAAATCATCCAATTGGATAAATTGGAGGACATTAAACAGCACAAGATCCTTTGTATGTAATTGGTTAACTGTAATCCATTTAAATAGCTTGTAAAAGGCAAACTTCCCAACCAAGGCATAGTGCAACACATTATACCGAAATCTAGGTGCAGAAATCATCCAAAGCCATGATACAAATGTGCCATGGGAAAAAATACAAACTTTCATCCAGGTCGATTATGTTTAACGCTATTTACTTCTCTTTGTTACAAATCTCTGCAGGCTTCTCAGTGCAGGATTATTCTGCATTTTGTGCATAGGATCCACCATATGAAGATGAGGTGTTTTTTTTATTTTTTACAAGTTTTTTAAATTTACTGAACACCCTGATTTCTTGCTTGTATCCTTGTAAGACCAACTGAAAACCATGGCATAAAAGGTGTGGAAGGCACAAATTCTTTGTAAAATATTCCCCAGCCAGCATACATGTGAGGCATTCACAGTTTTAGTTTCCTCTGCAGCCAGGACAAAGGTAGATGAAAAGACAATGAATAGCAGCCTTGCATGATCTATGCAGTCCAGTGTCTGATAAGCTCTGCTGCTCTCCCTGGTTTCTTATGAACTGACAGACATCCTCCCAGCAGTGAGCCTGAGAAACGCCCTGCTTACTCTTCAGGCAACATCTGCTAGCGTCCCATTCGTGCTCCCAGCTATTATTCTATTGGAAGGTGCCTGACCTCTTTGCTCTGCCCTCATGTTTCCTGCCCTACACTGATCCAATCCTTAATCATACTCTGACCATTTGCTTAGCCTTAAGCAAAAAAAATGTTATTGCACTTTCTCAGAACGTTACCAGACAGCAGAACTGCCACATGGTTTAACTAGACATTTACTATTTAAGTAACATATAACTAGCTCTGTATAATATTTGAAGTGTATTACTAAATGTTAACTGTAAATGCAATAGTTTAAAATGCCTGCAGTGACCAGCAGCACTTACTAAGAAAACACAGCAATAAGAAGGCAAACGGCTTAACCTCTTTAGCTTCCATAGACAGCTAGTGGTATACAACCTTTATTAAACATGGGCTGCAGGGATTAACAGCACCTTTATCATGGACCCCGTAAGACATTATAAGGCGAGGCGGTCAAGGGGTTAACTAAAAGTAATTGGTCAAGTTTTTAATACACTTTACAAAAAGGCAAAACAAGAAACAAACATGCTTTTCTATTTAAGCACAAATCCTATTGTTCAAGTGAAATGACTACTGAAGGATCATACCAGGTATATATTCCATAAGCCTATTACAGGATCAGAACTCTTATGACTAAGTATAATTAGGTGAGAAAAACAGGGCACTGCATGTTCTGGGATCCTATTTTGAGGACGTCACCAAGAATATGTCTAATGTTAATAAATAAGGTGTATGAAGTGACTTGTTGGAACAAACATCAACCATCAGGTTTATATTTCATGGTGTTTGTTCCTTTTTTCGTCTGAGCTACATATTGACAAGGAAACAAGTGTGCAACACCCACATGTATATCAAATATTGTGAGTCAGTATTGTGTAAACACAATTGCTCAGACATTAGCAGATGTTTTTATAGACATGGAAACAAGATGTAGCTGCAGATATATAGTACTTGTATATGCTGGTAAAACTATATTTAGTATACACAGTAAAACTTGAACACAGAGTAGCAGAATTCTGTTAATGTGAACATATACAAAAGTATACTATATTGCGTGTTTCACCTAAAAAAAAGTCTATTTATTAAACTGGTTCTTTTTTATTTTTCATTTTGTGTATCTGTCAAATAAACCTAATTTTTCTTGTCAGTAACCGAGAGCCTGTATTATGTATAACATGGTTCCTTTTAGTTTTAGTTTAAACGTAAACAAGTTTTACTTGATATTTTCATAAAAATAAATATTTTAGCATATTTACATGTTGCTTTTCATCATATGCATAATAGAAGATTTTTCTTACAATAAACATTTTTAATAACATTTGCCTGTCATACCTGGGACAAAATGCTTTTCACAACTATTTAATAGTACTTGTACTATTTTTGTAGCAGTAGGTATTTTTTTTATTTTTTTTTAAAGAACAAACTGAAAATGTATTTAACAAAATAGTAGCTGGTATATGGAACTGCCTTCCAGCAAGAGGTAACTGAAACAATAGCAGATGAGGAATTCAACAATACCTGAATTATGAATCAATCTTATTTATTTTAGTAGGTCATAACATTTCACAGGACCAATGGAAAACTTGGTTAGATAAAGACTAGTTGCTACACATAACAGTCTTCTAGTACAGGGCACTGGCAATAAATTAAATTAATGAAATAATATTTTACACAGAAAGACTAAGGCCTCGCTTCCATTGAGTCGTTAAAAATGGAGCCGTAAGCTACCGAAGCGGCCGACAGCTAAAAGTAATTTACGGCTGCATTTTAGTACCAGGTTTCCATTGAAAAGATCAGCGTGTTGCGCGCAGTCGCTCTTTTCGTGTAGCTGTAAGTTAACGTTGTGTTAACGCTTCCATCTGACGTCGGATTTCTTGAAAATCAATTAGTTGCTAAGGTAACCCGACCTTACGCTATAGAATTTACGTTTAACGTCCGTGCTTCTTACCTGTGATCGCCTCTCAAGAAAAATAAAAAAAACACTTATCCATATTTTTAATAATCAAATACTATTTTCTAATATAATTATATTTAACACTTCATAAATATAAGTAATATTTATTGCTGCCCTAGGCATAGGTCCAGTTTGCATTCTGTAGATATGTTCTTGCATATATTATTATATTTAAATATATACTGATATTTCTATTAGAATATAAGTTCAACTATTTCTATACATGAGACAACAATAAATATTACTTATAACAATTTATTTCTACATTAAAACACTTGCATTATTTGCAAGTTTTATCATTTCAATAGAAAATAGCTCTCAAAAAGCACAATTTTCCTCTTTTACACCTAGTTGAGCTGGGGGTAATATTTCTCAATGTATCGACAGCCTCCGACAATGTATTAACGGTTAGCGCTTTCATTGGAAACCTGGTATAATTTATCGATTAACGGCTTCTATTACTTTCTATGGGACGCGAAGATCTTTTCGGCAGCCGAAGTCCGGCTGCCGATATTGAGGTATAACGCACCATTGGAAACAGTCGATAAACGATATTGCTTCCGACAGCATATTTATCGGTTTGCGAGTGCCCGCAAACTGAATTACGACTCAATGGAAGCGAGGCCATAATTGGCCTCTTAGTTAAGTTTTTTTTTCTAGATGAGGATAGAAAGCTAAAGTTGTATTTCTTCCCAGACAAGACACTTGAAGAAATATGTGTGAGGTTCCCATAAGCTACTGTAAAATATGGTAACTTGTAATATAATGCTAAATCAAAAATATTTATTATGTCTTATACTTGATGTTTTCTAAAATCAGCAAAATTTAAAGTATTTTATAGTATTTTTATTTGGTTCCAAATAATGATAAAAACATCAGTTCATACTAGGTGCAGGAACACATATGATAAAATGCATCTGCAAATCCATATATTTCAATTTCCAACTAATGTCACTCAGCACATTGAGAACTATCTATGCAAGTTTTAAAAAATGTGTCAGCCTCTATTTATATATGCAGCTCACAGGTGACAAACAGCATTTTATACTGTGGACAGGTGTACAAATATATTTATATTAGTTATGTAAGAATGGGATTTGTAAAGAATTCTCTTAATGGGTCTGATGATTAAAACCTCACTGGCATGAAAAGAAACCACACACAATCTTTGAGGGCTTTTTTGAGCATTATATTGTAATGCTTGTGTCTCTTCTTCACATCCAGAACCTGCATAGTGAGATAAACCGATCTCAAGCTAAAATTTGCCTTTCTACAATTACTTGAGGGACGTCCTTAGATAATCCACCAGAGGGGGGAAATGTAGATCACTGTAGATTACTGGCCCTATGATAGAAGAGTGCTATGTTACTGAGTCTAGGAACCACTGATAATAGGAGTCATCTGTTGTGAAGTAAAAAAAAGACAACTTACCTCATCAGTGGTGTCTGTAAAGTCGTGTGCGGGCAGTATAAAAAGCAGCAAATGTTGCTCTTTTCTCTGGTATGGACTTGAGCAAAGTAAAATACACAAAGAACGAAATAGATTCACCCTTCTATTCCCTAATAACTAGATATGTGCAATTCGTTTCGGATCGATTCGGAAATTCTGCAAATTCGGAGATTCGGAACAAACCGAATTTCCGAATTAAAATACTGCCGAATTTACAGAATAAATCCGAATTAGTTTGGATTTATTCGGTAAATTCGGATGGCCATGGATTACACTAGTATTGTACAGTATATTAGGTTATATCACTCTGCTATGGGTTATACCTAATATACAGTACATAATACTAGTCTAATCCCACCTAACACTTACCGAAATTCCGAATTTCCGAATCGAATCCAGCTGAATTTCTTCGAATCCGAATGAATCCGAAACGAAACAGAAACGAATTGCTTCAAAATTTTCCGAATTCGAATCGATCCGAACTTCGAAAAAATTCTGAATCGATCCGAACCGAACCGAATTTTTTCGCCATGCACATATCTACTAATAACAGAGAGCCCAGCAAAACTGGAGGTAAAAACACTCACCAGTCTTGTGATTGCTTTATTAAATAAAAAAAAAAAAGGACATAATTGAATAGTTGCACCATAATACATTGGGAATATGGGCTCATTGTGACGGTTATTTTGAACAATTATGTTCACACTTTTTTGTTCTTAATAGAATCTACAAGGGCACACTCTCAGGCATTTTATTTTAATAAACGGCCTTGTTAATACCACAGATGACTAATTCTAAAAAAAGGTACTGAGTGAATAAGGAGAGAGCATCCCTGTAGCATTAATCCCTCAAGTGAATATGGGCTACTGTTTTTTGTACACAATGAAATCATGCCATGTCCCATTAAACTTCAGTGCACGCACAAGGGCAACCAAGAGCACGTGTCCAGTACTGTAATGTCACGGCTACAAGTTTGTAAAAATACTGATAGGAAGAGACTCTATCTTTTTACCAAAGGACAAGAAGGAAAGCATTTTCTCACATAATAAACAAAGTAATAATTGTACTGCAAGGTGTTGGTTGGGTTGCTTTAGGCAGTAATTATTGGATTCCTTGCAAAAAAGTTATTCCCACGTGAGGTAATAAAGATTTTGAGATTCTAGAAACATTTGATACATTTAAGAATTACACACAACAAATATGAAGAACTATTTTATAGGATATGTTACTACCCACGTCACCATTATTTTTATATCAGTATAGATAATCAAAGGCAGACATTTGATTTAATTACCTTTAAATAAAAAGGCAAAACTGACGAATTATCAAGCTCCGAAAGACCACTGCTCCATAACTTGTCTACCTGTTCTGAGGCCGCGGACATCAATCTGCCCGATCCTATACAACCAGGCTGAATGACAGTCCCTGCTAGCGGCCGATTGGCCCCAAACCTGCAGGGGGCGGTATTGCACAAGCAGTTCACAAGAACTGCTCGTGTAATGATAAATATAGACAGCGTATGCTGTCGGCATTTAACGATGTGCGACGGACATGATACGAAACATTGTATCATGTCCACTCGCACATTAATAAATTGGCCCCAAAGATGGAATTATTGATATAATAACAATACTGTCTTAAACTGTCAATGAAGAAAGCAAAAAGAAAAAGGTCAAAATGAAGCTGATCATTGTTGTACATATAGGGCTCAAATAAAGTGCACACGCCTACCTCAGTATGCTTGCAAGGAAAGGAGATACATTTCAACAAAGGGTATCAAAAGAAAGAGATACATTTGATAATACAAGTAAATTCTGTCTGAATCAAGAACATTTATTCTTTTTTTATTTTTGTTGGCAATAACAAACGTTGGTCACTGAATATGTGTTTTACTACATTAATGTCAGAGCAATTTTACATGCAAGACACCACAAAGCACGGCATGCTGTCCTAATATAAACAAGCTTACAATAAATATAAAACACAAAAGGGGAAGAAATAACTGGCTGCATAACAAGATCTGGGTAAAGACAGAACATTGTATATTGTTTATCAGCCTTTCCTGAATAACAATGCACAGTGCACTTCCCCAGAACAGCTGTTCTCTTTCTGCCCCACCACAACAAGTCTAAAGAGATGAAGCGAAACGCACAACCGTAATAACGGAGCTTTAAAGGGACAGTGAGGTCAAAATTAAACACATGGGGGTAGATTTAACAAGCAGCAGATGTGCCTTTCTACCCCCGAAGTTTCAGGTCCACTCCTTATCTTGTCCGCTACCTTTGCATGTGCAGGGGCAGCATTGCACAAGCATTTCACAAGAAATGCTTGTGCAATGTTAAATGACGACATCGTATGCTGTCGGCATTTAGCGATGCCGGGCGGACATTATTCTCTACAGCGAATCTTCTCCGCACGGCATTTGATAAATTGACCCCTTGGATTGGATAGAGCATGACAATTTAAACAACTTTCCAATTTACTTCTATTATCAGTTTTACTTAGTTTTCTTAGTACTTAATAGTAGTAATATTAAGTGAGCTCAGGAGCGTGCATGTGTTTTTAGCCATCTTGTAGCAATATTTGCAACAATTTTTATAGCAATGTTATACATTGTTACAAACACTGCTGCCATAGAATGCTAAAGACGCATTCACACTCCTATGCCCCTATCAGTCTACAAAGGTTTACTCTTCAACAAAGGATACTAAAAGAACAAAACAATTGATAATAGAAGTAAACTGGAAATGTGTTAATTATGACAAATAGCAAGTAACCGATGGTGCCAATGTACTCTACATCAGAGTGTGTACGCACAATATACTGTCTTAGTTAACAGTGGGTGGAAGCTTTGTTGCATCAATTACAGGCCCCTTAAAGGGACATGCCATCCACATTTTTTCTTTAATGATTTAGAAAGAGAATATTTACTTATATTATCTAATTTGTTTTATTATCTTGATATTCTTTGATGAAAAGCATATCTAGATATGCTCACTAGCTGCTGATTGGTTGCTGCACATAGAAGCATCATGTGATTGGCTCACCATGTGTATTGCTTTTTCTTCAAATAAGGATATTTAAAAAATGAAGCAAAATAAATTATGGAAGTAAATTGTAATGTTGTTTAAATTTCTATTCTCTATTGGAATCATGAAAGAAAGATTTTGGGTTTAGTGGCCCTTTAAGTTCCAAGATCAGCACATTCAGAATGTTAAAGAAACCAATCTCAATGGAGAAATTCCACTAGAAGGTTTTTAATTTTCAAATACACATATATAGCCAACTGTATAAACATTATGCTGGGACAAAATAGCCCCAGTTTAAAAGTAGTCCTTTGGCATTACTGCTAATTTAAAAGGAAATGAAGGTCAAAAATATAATGCTCTAAAACAAAATAGCACTTTATTTGTGCAATTGTATATCCTTTTAGGCTTGCTGCTAGGTTACAATGACAAATTCATGTAAGATGCCCCCAGTTGCCATGATGGAGGAGAAAAATACTTTTACACATCCAAAATCTCAGAGTATTAGATCTCAGAGCTTAACAATAAGTTCAGATTTAGAGCCAGATTATCTAAAGGCCTTTGAGCTGATGAAATCCTATAAGAATGCTCACCAGTACTTCTATCACTCTGGTGAGATCCTATAAGAATGCTCACCAGTACTTCTATTTCTCTGGTGAGATCCTATAAGAATGCTCACCAATACTTCTATTTCTCTGGTGAGATCCTATAAGAATGCTCACCAGTACTTCAATTTCTCTGGTGAGATCCTATAAGAATGCTCACCAGTACTTCTATTTCTCTGGTGAGATCCTATAGGAATGCTCTCCAGTACTTCTATTTCTCTGGTGAGATCCTATAAGAATGCTCACCAGTACTTCTATTTCTCTGGTGAGAGCCTATAAGAATGCTCACCAGTACTTCTATTTCTCTGGTGAGAGCCTATAAGAATGCTCACCAGTACTTCTATTTCTCTGGTGAGATCCTATAAGAATGCTCACCAGTACTTCTATCACTCTGGTGAGATCCTATAAGAATGCTCACCAGTACTTCTATTTCTCTGGTGAGATCCTATAAGAATGCTCACCAGTACTTCTATTTCTCTGGTGAGAGCCTATAAGAATACTCACCAGTACTTCTATTTCCCTGGTGAGAGCCTATAAGAATGCTCACCAGTACTTCTATTTCTCTGGTGAGAGCCTATAAGAATGCTCACCAGTACTTCTATTTCTCTGGTGAGATCCTATAAGAATGTTAACCAGTACTTCTATTTCTCTGGTGAGAGCCTATAAGAATGCTCTCCAGTACTTCTATTTCTCTAGTGAGATCCTATAAGAATGCTCACCAGTACTTCTATTTCTCTGGGGGAATTATCTAAAGCCTCTTTTTACCCTAAAAGAGGGAGTCTCGCTAAGGGTCGTATACTGCATTTTCGTATTGGAAGGAGATGCATATATTACAAAAGTGCACAATTAAATTCAATGCAACAAATAATTAAATCATTCCCAAAAAATAATCAGGAAAAAAACTATATTGTTAAAGGGACATGAAAACCCTTTTTTTTTTTCTTTCATGATTCAGATAGAGAATACAATTGTAAACAACTTTCCAATTTACGTCTATTATTTGCTTCCTTCTCTTGTTATCCTTTGCTGAAAGGTTTATCTAGGAAAGCTCAGGAGACGCAAAGAGCCTAGGTTCTAGCTGCTGATTGGTTGCTTCATATATATACCGCTTGTCATTGGCTCATCCATGTGTTTGGTCAGCAACCAGTAGTGCATTGCTGCTCATTCAACAAAGCATACCAAGAGAACAAAGAAAAATTGGTAATAGGAGTATATTAGAAAGTTGCTTAAAATTGTATGTTCTATCTGAATCATGAAAGAAAAAAAATTGTGTTTCATATCCCTTTAACCCCTTAACGACCAACGACGTATGGGGTACGTCCTGCAAAAAAATGCAGTTAATGACCAAGGACGTACCCTGTACGTCGTTGGTCTTTGAAAGCAGTGGAAGCGATCCTGATCACTTCCAACTGCTTTCATGTTATAGCAGTGATGCCTCGATATTGAGACATCCTGCTATAACATTTTTTAGCCGTCCGATGCAGAGAGAGCCACCCTGTGGCCCTCTCTGCATCGGCCATCAATGGCTATGTTCGTTGGTGGGTGGGAGCTGATCCAGGGAGGCGGGTGGGTGGCCATCAGTGGGAAGGGGGGCGGGATCGAGTGCATGCGCGGGTACGTGAGCGTGTGTGCGCGCGGGAGTGGGAACCCTACACTATGGAACAACAAGTAAGGTGGTACTTGGTGGGAGAGAGGGTGGGAACATTATACATTTTAACGATCTGGGAGGGTGGGAGGTTGGGGTTGAGGGGGGGCAGCTACACTACAGAAAATAGTAGTTTTAAAATAATAAAATAAAAAAATTGATAAAAAACATTTGATTTCAAACTGGGTACTGGCAGACAGCTGCCAGTACCCAATATGGCGCATAATAAGGCAGAGAGGAGGGTTAGAGAGCTGTTTGGGGGGGATCAGGGAGGTTGGGGGCTAAGGGGGGATCCTACAGAGCAGAATTATTATTATTTTTTTTAAATCCCCAAAAATCTCTTATTTTAGTACTGGCAGACTTACTGCCAGTACTTAAGATGGCGGGGACAATTGTGGGGTGGGGGAGGGAAGAGAGCTGATTGGGAGGGATCAGGGGGTGTGATGTGTCATGTGGGAGGTTGATACCTACACTAAAGCTCAAATTAACCCTACAAGCTCCCTACAAGCTCCCTAATTAACCCCTTCAATGCTGGGCATTATACACGTGTGGTGCGCAGTGGCATTTAGCGGCCTTCTAATTACCAAAAAGCAAAGCCAAAGCCATATATGTCTGCTATTTCTGAACAAAGGGAATCCCAGAGAAGTTTTTACAATTTATGCCATAATTGCACTGCACAAGCTGTTTGTAAATAATTTCAGTGAGAAACCTAAAATTGTGAAAAATGTAACGCTTTTTTTTATTTGTTCGCATTTGGCGGTGAAATGGTGGCATGAAATATATCAAAATGGACCTAGATCAATACTTTGGGTTGTCTACTACATTATACTAAAGCTAAAATTAACCCTACAAGCTCCCTACAAGCTCCCTAATTAACCCCTTCAATGCTGGGCATAATACACGTGTGGTGTGCAGTGGCATTTAGCGGCCTTCTAAATACCAAAAAGCAATGCCAAAGCCATATATGTCTGCTATTTCTGACAAAGGGGATCCCAGAGAAGCATTTACAACCATTTATGCCATAATTGCACAAGTTGTTTGTAAATAATTTCAGTGAGAAACCTAAAGTTTGTGAAACAATTTGTGAAAAAGTGAACAATTTTTTTTTATTTGATCGCATTTGGTAGTGAGATGGTTGCATGAAATATACTAAAATGGGCCTAGATCAATACTTTGGGATGTCTTCTAAAAAAAATATATATACATGTCAAGGGATATTCAGGTATTCCTGAAAGATATCAGTGTCCCAATGTAACTAGCGCTAATTTTGAAAAAAAGTGGTTTGGAAATAGCAAAGTGCTACTTGTATTTATTACCTATAACTTGCAAAAAAAAAAAAAGAACATGTAAACATTGGGTATTTCTAAACTCAGGACAAAATTTAGAAACTATTTAGCATGGGTGTTTTTTAGTGGTTGTAGATGTGTAACAGATTTTGGGGTTCAAAGTTAGAAAAAGTGTGTTTTTTTCCATTTTTTCCTAATATTTTATAATTTTTTTATAGTAAATTATAAGATATGATGAAAATAATGGTATCTTTAGAAAGTCCATTTAATGGCGAGAAAAACGGTATATAATATGTGTGGGTACAGTAAATGAGTAAGAGGAAAATTACAGCTAAACACAAACACTGCAGAAATGTAAAAATAGCCTTGGTCCCAAACGGACAGAAAATGGAAAAGTGCTGCGGTCCTTAAGGGGTTAAGGTGCATTTTAAATTGTAATAGATTTGTTCACCAAAAATCCTATTTTATCAAAAACGTAAAATTTGTATGTAAATCACACAGGAATAAATTGTATTACATATGCACAGCATAAATCAAATTGTACATACATTGGATAGAAATTTGTACTTATATGTATCAAATCCAAAGCATAATTGTTGTTTTATTGTAAAATGTGCTGAACATGGGCATTCCATGGATGTTTATGAAATTGTCTCTCAAATTCATTTAGAATTATCTAAACATTTCAGCCCTACAGATCTCAGTTTTTTCTTGCAAACTAAAATATAGCGATACATAAAAGACTTAATACCCAAGTAGAAAAACACATGCATACGAAAATGGAGGCGATTGTAAGATGCTATATGCAGAAAGCAGTGCAATATGATTTGTTTTTGACTCACTGCTATATTTGCTCTACCCAGCGAAGTTTCTCTTTCCAGCGAGCTTCATTACTTTCTATAGGAGACATCTCACCACTCACAGGAACTTCCCCTTGTTAAAGGGACACTCAGGTTAAATTAAATTTTCATGATTCAGATACAGCATGTCATTTTAAACAACTTTCCAATTTACTTCCATTAAAAAAAATGTGCACAGTCTTTTATATTTACAATTTTTGAGTCACCAGATCCTACTGAGCATGTGCAACAATTCACAGACTATACGTATATGCATTTGTGATTGGCTGATTGCTATCACATGGTACAAGGGGATTGGAAATATACATAACTTTGAAATTTGTTATAAAAAAATCTACTACTCATTTGAAGTTCAGACTAAGTGCTATTGCATTGTCTTGTTATCTTGCATTTGTTGATTATGCAAATCTAATGTGTTGACTGGTCCTTTAAACATAATTCCACAAGAGTAGCCCCCTGTAAGGGTCAGTGTGAAAAAACATGTCTGGTTCAGCAGTGATTCGAATCGGACCCAGAGTCAGTCAGTGTTAGATGATGTAAGTGCAAGTGTAGACAAGTCTAATTCCTTTGGTGGTCCATTAATTTAAAAAGCAGAAAATGAATATATAATAAATACCTGTCATTATATTTATATTATAAACCAATATATGTTGAAGAAATCAACTTTACATCTTGTTGTATAGCTCTCTAAAATAATAAAAAATAATAAAAAGATTCCAGCTCCAATATACAAATAAACACTCAATATGAAGTATTTTTAGATCTGGTGGGTCTAGGCTACCCTAGGTGAATCCTGTGGGAATACTAGATGACCCCATTCAGTTTTATCTGCTAAATAAATATAAAGAAATAAAGCAGGTTTTGAACTGCCTGGATTACATGAGGCATAAAATGTTAAATATGACCTACATACATTTTAACTTCTGAGAATTTTTCTCACAAAAAAAAAATGTTATTAATTTGTTTGGGGAATTAATTACTAAGCTGATAATTCTAAACAGTCCTTGAATAAATTCTCTAAAGGCAGCTCATCCAGTTTCCAAGTAATTCTACCTTTCAACATAACACATGAAACATATCTCAGATATGTAACTTTCATATGAAGTCTCAACAACCTCCCCCTGGAAACTGACAATGATATAATACAGGCCAAAAACAAACAGCCAAGGGATTCTACAACTGTCTGGGGCCTTTAACTTTCTTGAAAGCAACTAAGAATGCTGTATCCTCTGTGTGTGAGAGAAATGTTCCTTCATTTAGAATATTTGTCCTAGCAACTCTATCAATTTGCCAATCATATAATGGAAGACTAATTTATCTTCTGTAACTTCCAATATACTGCAGTTCCCACTGGCAGTCGAAAGGTTCATTTCACAATATAGCTTTAAGTGCACATGCTTCTGAGATAAACCTATCAACTGAGCAGAAAATTGAAGGAGACATCAGTATATAAATATAAGAATTATCTACCATGTTATTTCTACTCTAGAGACAAGTATATCTACCATTTCGGTTTTTGTCTTTGGTTTACTGTAATCTCCTTATTTAAACTTCCTCTCTCAAATTTTCATGAAAAGCTGCTCCAGTTTGATGAAAAACATAAACCTGAATAGAAACATCTACCCACAAAATGTCAACCCTGAAATTATAGCTGGGAGCACTATAATCATCATATTTTGCTGCAGGAGAGATCAGATTATCAGATAAATCTGAATCTGCTAACTTACTGAATGTAATGAATTGATTGAATATATAATTAGTAATACATGTAATAGGCTGCATGGTACACAATATACTCCATAAGAGGTAACGTGAAGTGCTTCGTGGTCCTGGATATCCGACCGCTAACGGCTTCTGTATAGGATGTGAGAGAAATGTTACACTCTCACCTGCTCTTGTTCTGCCCGATGTAGACACCTCGTTCTGGTCACACTGTCTCCTGAGCCCTCCGGGATCTCTAGTGTTCCACTCTCTCGTGGCTTGGAGATTCCCCTTCGGCGTCTGACGTCACGATACACGTGCTTAGTTGCGGCCAATCAGTAGGTAAGTCACTCGGGCTGGCAGCGTTGCTCCTTTCCTGTGTAATAAGCCGGTCTTGGCGTTCGTTATGTGCTGACTTACCCGGAGCCCCCTCGGGTGGGCTGGATTGCCCTTCTACAGTACACACCGGCCCTCTTCCAGGTCGGATATGCATAAATTAAAAAAAATGGTACTGTTTAAGATAAAAGTTCTCTTTATTAGGACAAGTTAAAACAAAGTTGCTCACGTGCAGTAATATTTAAAAGCCAAAAACACTACTTAAAGGCCAGTCTGACATGTTTCGGCTGTTCCGCCTTATTCATAGACTCACTATCTGTTAGTCACCTGTGGAGCTTTATACGCTCCCTCGCAACCTCATTGGTTGCTAATAAGTGTGCTTATTAACCCTTTCTATATCGGACAAAAATAGGTAATACTACTTACAATGAAAGATACTGTTTTTCTCAAATACATGTATATTAACCTCTTAC
Organism: Bombina bombina; assembly: GCF_027579735.1. Classification (NCBI taxonomy): domain Eukaryota; kingdom Metazoa; phylum Chordata; class Amphibia; order Anura; family Bombinatoridae; genus Bombina; species Bombina bombina. The sequence goes on from NC_069502.1 coordinate 495,121,315, forward strand.
ATACAAGTCTACTTGGACTATTGCTATATCTTTGAATCCACTTCCAATCTGCATAATAGTTTGCCAACAAGTGTCATTTATTCATAGGAATATTAAAATTTTTCCATTTACGTGCAATTGTCATTTTCTGCAATGCATTTATGACACTTATATGTAAACTATTTGGAAGTATTATAATTACCCACTAATAGTTGTCATCATCACAACAACAAAAAAAATATATAAATTTGGATACTTGCAATTATAGCAATAGTTCTAATCAAAATTGTAGCCATACTATTTAGTTGGCAAGGTTAATATTTGCCCCCTGATGGTTATAATTATTGCAATACCAATATTAACTACTGTAATGTAATAACAACAATCAATCTATAGATATATCATACTATCCTAAGTGATATACATAAATATCCTCAGCTCATGATTAGATCATTTTCCAATATCAATGTATTGTCTATCGAGATGTTAAATGTATAGTGGGATCTGGTTATTGTGTTTGTATGACCAGGTCATCTTAATGTTTATTTCTCTCCCAAAAATTAATGATATCATTCTCTATATTCATTCCCATTGGTCTGCGTGTGTTAAGAGTAAAAATCCAATAGGCCTCTCTATGGAACAACTCCTTGACTCTATCACCTCCTCTTGGTTTTTTATTTATGACATCTATAATCATCCATCTGAATGATTCAACTTTGCCTTGATGCTCAAATAAAAAATGTTTAGCCACACCGGTGGTGGTCTTTTCCTTATCAATGTCATTTAAGTGCTCCCGAATTCTGGTCCTGGCCTCCCGTGAGGTACAACCAACGTACTGGACCCTACAAATTGAACACTCTACCATGTATATGACAAATTCTGTTCTACAGTTTGTGCATTGTTTACAATCATAGACCTTTGCCGTATGTGCTGACTGAAACACCTTTCTGCACATAGTGAAGCTGCATGCTGTGCAGCTTCTTGTGCCACACTTGTAGTGGCCTTTACAATTTAACCAACTACTTTGCTTGGCTGGTCTTCTAAGGGCACTAGGCGAAATAATATTCCCAATAGTGATATTTCTTCTAGACGTGAATCTACAACCCTTATCTATTACTTTATTCAATACATCATCTCCTCGTAAAATTGGGAGATTCTTCTTTATTATGTTACAGATTTCTTTGTATTGACTAGTGTAGGTTGTCACAAATGTGACTTCTCCCTTGCTATCAGTATTGGATCTCTTTGGTTGTAACAATGTTTCTCTTGGTAGGTGCCCTACTTCTTTGTACGCTTTGTTTATGGGTCCCTCTGGATAACCCCTTTCTCTCAGTTTCTTCAACAATGCTACACTTTCCACCTGATAATCTGATTCGCTAGAGCAATTGCGTTTGGCCCTAATAAATTGTCCTTTTGCCACGCCATAATGCATATGGCGTGGGTGACAACTCCTTGCATGTATCAACAAATTTGCTGATATTGGCTTAGTGTACAGCTTTGTTGTGACCTTCTTTTTCTCATGGTCACCCATTAGTGTAACATCCAGATAGTCAATTTTGAAGGAGTTGAACACAGATGTAAACTCCAAGCCAACCTTGTTATCGTTAAGGTATGCAACAAATTTGTCACTTTCTGTCACAGTGCCTGACCATATGAATAACAAATCGTCTATGTAACGTTTGTATCCTATTATCTGTCCTCTATGTGGGTTCGTATCTGCAAAGACGTGGGACAGCTCCCACCAGCCCATGAAAAGATTTGCATAGGCTGGTGCAAACTTGGCTCCCATGGCCGTCCCACGTCTCTGCAGATAGTACTTACCTCCAAATTCAAAGTAATTGTGACTTAACAAGAACTCTATAGATTGTACAATGTAGTCTTTGAGCAAATCCAGCATATATCTCACTGCCACCAAGCCTTCACTATGCGGAATGGCAGAGTATAGTCCTACCATATCCACTGTTAACCAGTTGTATCCTGGCAACCAGGTAACCTCTTCCATAGTTTTTAGTAAGTGCTTGGTGTCTCTGAGAAACGATGGTAATTTCCACACCAAAGGTTGGAGCAGTGTTTCTATCCAGTTTGATAAATTTTCAAAAACAGAACCTATTCCTGAGACTATCGGTCTCCCTTTGACATTGATGATGGACTTGTGCACCTTTGGCAGATGGTGAAATATAGGTACCACTGGTTCCTTCACAAAGAGGTACTCAAAGGTGCCCAAGTCCATCACCCCTGCCTCCAGTCCATCATCCAACAGATCTTTAAGTCTGTTTTGGAATATTATTGTGGGGTCAGATTTTAGACTCTGATACACTTCCCTGTCTTCTAGTTGTCTATTAGCCTCTTGTATATAGGCAGACTCGTCCATGACAACTATTGTGCCCCCCAAAGAGATCCAATACTGATAGCAAGGGAGAAGTCACATTTGTGACAACCTACACTAGTCAATACAAAGAAATCTGTAACATAATAAAGAAGAATCTCCCAATTTTACGAGGAGATGATGTATTGAATAAAGTAATAGATAAGGGTTGTAGATTCACGTCTAGAAGAAATATCACTATTGGGAATATTATTTCGCCTAGTGCCCTTAGAAGACCAGCCAAGCAAAGTAGTTGGTTAAATTGTAAAGGCCACTACAAGTGTGGCACAAGAAGCTGCACAGCATGCAGCTTCACTATGTGCAGAAAGGTGTTTCAGTCAGCACATACGGCAAAGGTCTATGATTGTAAACAATGCAAATACTGTAGAACAGAATTTGTCATATACATGGTAGAGTGTTCAATTTGTAGGGTCCAGTACGTTGGTTGTACCTCACGGGAGGCCAGGACCAGAATTCGGGAGCACTTAAATGACATTGATAAGGAAAAGACCACCACCGGTGTGGCTAAACATTTTTTATTTGAGCATCAAGGCAAAGTTGAATCATTCAGATGGATGATTATAGATGTCATAAATAAAAAACCAAGAGGAGGTGATAGAGTCAAGGAGTTGTTCCATAGAGAGGCCTATTGGATTTTTACTCTTAACACACGCAGACCAATAGGAATGAATATAGAGAATGATATCATTAATTTTTGGGAGAGAAATAAACATTAAGATGACCTGGTCATACAAACACAATAACCAGATCCCACTATACATTTAACATCTAGATAGACAATACATTGATATTGGAAATTGATCTAATCATGAGCTGAGGATATTTATGTATATCACTTAGGATAGTATGATATAGCTATAGATTGATTGTTGTTATTACATGACAGTAGTTAATATTGGTATTGCAATAATTATAACCATCAGGGGGCAAATATTAACCTTGCCAACTAAATAGTATGGCTACATTTTTGATTAGAACTATTGCTATAATTGCAAGTATCCAAATTTATATATATTTTGTTGTTGTTGTGATGATGACAACTATTAGTGGGTAAATATAATACTTCAAAATAGTTTACATATAAGTGTCATAAATGCATTGCAGAAAATGACAATTGCACGTAAATGGAATTTTTTTTAATATTCCTATGAATAAATGACACTTGTTGGCAAACTATTATGCAGATTGGAAGTGGATTCAAAGATATAGCAATAGTCCAAGTAGACTTGTATGTAAGAGGTTAATATACATGTATTTGAGAAAAACAGTATCTTTCATTGTAAGTAGTATTACCTATTTTTGTCCGATATAGAAAGGGTTAATAAGCACACTTATTAGCAACCAATGAGGTTGCGAGGGAGAGTATAAAGCTCCACAGGCGACTAACAGATAGTGAGTCTATGAATAAGGCGGAACAGCCGAAACATGTCAGACTGGCCTTTAAGTAGTGTTTTTGGCTTTTAAATATTACTGCACGTGAGCAACTTTGTTTTAACTTGTCCTAATAAAGAGAACTTTTATCTTAAACAGTACCATTTTTTTGAATTTATGCATATCCGACTTGGAAGAGGGCCGGTGTGTACTGTAGAAGGGCAATCCAGCCCACCCGAGGGGGCTCCGGGTAAGTCAGCACATAACGAACGCCAAGACCGGCTTATTACACAGGAAAGGAGCAACGCTGCCAGCCCGAGTGACTTACCTACTGATTGGCCGCAACTAAGCACGTGTATCGTGACGTCAGACGCCGAAGGGGAATCTCCAAGCCACGAGAGAGTGGAACACTAGAGATCCCGGAGGGCTCAGGAGACAGTGTGACCAGAACGAGGTGTCTACATCGGGCAGAACAAGAGCAGGTGAGAGTGTAACATTTCTCTCACATCCTATACAGAAGCCGTTAGCGGTCAGATATCCAGGACCACGAAGCACTTCACATTACCTCTTATGAAACAAATCTTCAACTGTTCGTGGCAGGATAACTGATAACACCCAGGTAAATACTATATTAAATGGTTATTTTATATCCAATTGACTACAAACTGGGGATATATATGTGCTGACAATAATAGAGCCTTAAGTGTTGGACTTTGACAGTATAAAATACACAAAGAACGCTTAATTGAAGCGAAACACAACACTATATTAACGGACAGACATATTTGGGAGTACCAAGGAAGAGTTGTAATTCACACAAATATGGATGACAGACTAACCACGTGCAGTAATTATTATTCCCTTACTAGTCTAGAGGACTTTGAGAGGAATAGACCTTCATTGAAGGATACGTTTAATCCTGAGGTTCAGACGAAAGAGATATCCGATATATTTCTAATGATGGAAAGAGCACTGTCTAAGGAGTATCAGACATGGTGGGATAAAAGGTCCCTAGAAAAGTACATTGATGTAAACATAATACCTAGAGGACTAAGAATTAGAAAATATCCCTCTTTCCAAGTAAGTGAGGACTGGTTTATTAGTGAGTGGAATGACATACTAACGGATTGTTCATTGAGATTAATTAAGGTAATTATTCAATATAAAAATCAGAAATTGGAGGAGACAAGGAAAGTCATAAAGGACATACAAAGAGATTTAAAGACCTTTGTTGATCATGAACAATCTATACATTTGGACAGTATACTTAAATCGACAATAGACAACCTCAGAAAGGAGGTAGATAAATTGAAATACCATAAGTTCACTAGGGATTCAGAGGACTATGCAAACAACAAAGTTTACCAGTGGAATACATTCTTGTCAAGGAGGAATAGGAAATCAAGGAGAAACAACAGAAAAGGCAATACATTGGGAGTGAAAAATCAGAGCACTGAGCAAGGAAAGAAACAAGTGACATTCTCTGAAACAGACTCTAGTGATGATAATGGTATAAGAGACTTTCTGGACTATGCAACTAGTGGGGGATCATCAGAAGATGAGGGTCCTACCAACACAATTAATGAGAGTACCACGATAGTTCCATTCAGAACTGATGTAGATCCCCAACACCCACCTACTGTGAATACTATCCAGACCACAACAATAGGCATATTGAAAAATGGGGGTAGAGGAAAGAATATAGGGAATAGATATACACAAGCATCATGTACACAATTAACCCCCAATACAGCTAATATTGATACACAGGTTTTTCGGGAGGAAGAGGCCAGAGGTCAGGGTGGAGGGGTAGAGGGAAGAAGAGGACGAGGAAAAGAACCCACTATCAAACGAGATCAGTACCCTCTCAGGAGAGGGAAACAAAACAAGTACAGAGTATGAGGGTCATCAATCTTTCGAAAATTAATTTGAGTATAGAAGAGTTAAGAGTTTTGGAATTGGGACTGAATTTTGTGCCTTCAGTTAACTTTGACGTTTTTGAAACTCTAATGGATGTGAATAGATTTGTACGAGATCTTACCATTAAGAAATTTTATTTCGATGAAGATACTGTAGAGAGTTTCCAAACTACAAAGTCAACGAAGAGGGAACCAAGTAATGATATCTTTCTAATCAGTGATGCAGTCGACTTTTTAACCCTTAGTGAATTGGAAAGGGAGAGTGAGACTGACATGATGAACAAAACAATGCACACAGGATTTAGCAAACCATCTACATTTTACCCCACACATTTTAGGGGAGAGATATTGGAAAGTTTCCATAGGAGAGTAGAAGAAGACTTAGTCAAATTAAAAACCAAAAATGACAGACACAGGCAGAACCTTACATATAAGGAAAGACAGGGCCTTAAGAGACTAAAGGAATGGAAAGGTCTAGTCATAAAGAATGCGGACAAGGGGGGCACAATAGTTGTCATGGACGAGTCTGCCTATATACAAGAGGCAAATAGACAACTAGAAGACAGGGAAGTGTATCAGAGTCTAAAATCTGACCCCACAATAATATTCCAAAACAGACTTAAAGATCTGTTGGATGATGGACTGGAGGCAGGGGTAATGGACTTGGGCACCTTTGAGTACCTCTTTGTGAAGGAACCAGTGGTACCTATATTTCACCATCTGCCAAAGGTGCACAAGTCCATCATCAATGTCAAAGGGAGACCGATAGTCTCAGGAATAGGTTCTGTTTTTGAAAATGTATCAAACTGGATAGAAACACTGCTCCAACCTTTGGTGTGGAAATTACCATTGTTTCTCAGAGACACCAAGCACTTACTAAAAACTATGGAAGAGGTTACCTGGTTGCCAGGATACAACTGGTTAACAGTGGATGTGGTAGGACTATACTCTGCCATTCCGCATAGTGAAGGCTTGGTGGCAGTGAGATATATGCTGGATTTGCCAAGTGACTATACCACAGTGCTCAAAGACTACATTGTACAATCTATAGAGTTCTTGTTAAGTCACAATTACTTTGAATTTGGGGGTAAGTACTATTTGCAGAGACATGGGACGGCCATGGGAGCCAAGTTTGCACCAGCCTATGCAAATCTTTTCATGGGCTGGTGGGAGCTGTCCCACGTCTTTGCAGATACAAACCCACATAGAGGACAGATAATAGGATACAAACGTTACATAGACAATTTGTTATTCATATGGTCAGGCACTGTGACAGAAAGTGACAAATTTGTTGCATACCTTAGCGATAACAAGGTTGGCTTGGAGTTTACATCTGTGTTCAACTCCTTCAAAATTGACTATCTGGATGTTACACTAATGGGTGACCGTGAGAAAAAGAAGGTCACAACAAAGCTGTACACTAAGCCAATATCAGCAAATTCGTTGATACATGCAAGGAGTTGTCACCCACGCCATATGCATTATGGCGTGGCAAAAGGACAATTTATTAGGGCCAAACGCAATTGCTCTAGCGAATCAGATTATCAGGTGGAAAGTGTAGCATTGTTGAAGAAACTGAGAGAAAGGGGTTATCCAGAGGGACCCATAAACAAAGCGTACAAAGAAGTAGGGCACATACCAAGAGAAACATTGTTACAACCAAAGAGATCCAATACTGATAGCAAGGGAGAAGTCACATTTGTGACAACCTACACTAGTCAATACAAAGAAATCTGTAACATAATAAAGAAGAATCTCCCAATTTTACGAGGAGATGATGTATTGAATAAAGTAATAGATAAGGGTTGTAGATTCACGTCTAGAAGAAATATCACTATTGGGAATATTATTTCGCCTAGTGCCCTTAGAAGACCAGCCAAGCAAAGTAGTTGGTTAAATTGTAAAGGCCACTACAAGTGTGGCACAAGAAGCTGCACAGCATGCAGCTTCACTATGTGCAGAAAGGTGTTTCAGTCAGCACATACGGCAAAGGTCTATGATTGTAAACAATGCACAAACTGTAGAACAGAATTTGTCATATACATGGTAGAGTGTTCAATTTGTAGGGTCCAGTACGTTGGTTGTACCTCACGGGAGGCCAGGACCAGAATTCGGGAGCACTTAAATGACATTGATAAGGAAAAGACCACCACCGGTGTGGCTAAACATTTTTTATTTGAGCATCAAGCCAAAGTTGAATCATTCAAATGGATGATTAAAGATGTCATAAATAAAAAACCAAGAGGAGGTGATAGAGTCAAGGAGTTGTTCCATAGAGAGGCCTATTGGATTTTTACTCTTAACACACGCAGACCAATAGGAATGAATATAGAGAATGATATCATTAATTTTTGGGAGAGAAATAAACATTAAGATGACCTGGTCATACAAACACAATAACCAGATCCCACTATACATTTAACATCTAGATAGACAATACATTGATATTGGAAAATGATCTAATCATGAGCTGAGGATATTTATGTATATCACTTAGGATAGTATGATATAGCTATAGATTGATTGTTGTTATTACATGACAGTAGTTAATATTGGTATTGCAATAATTATAACCATCAGGGGGCAAATATTAACCTTGCCAACTAAATAGTATGGCTACATTTTTGATTAGAACTATTGCTATAATTGCAAGTATCCAAATTTATATATTTTTTTGTTGTTGTGATGATGACAACTATTAGTGGGTAAATATAATACTTCCAAATAGTTTACATATAAGTGTCATAAATGCATTGCAGAAAATGACAATTGCACGTAACTGGAAAATTTTTTAATATTCCTATGAATAAATGACACTTGTTGGCAAACTATTATGCAGATTGGAAGTGGATTCAAAGATATAGCAATAGTCCAAGTAGACTTGTATGTAAGAGGTTAATATACATGTATTTGAGAAAAACAGTATCTTTCATTGTAAGTAGTATTACCTATTTTTGTCCGATATAGAAAGGGTTAATAAGCACACTTATTAGCAACCAATGAGGTTGCGAGGGAGCGTATAAAGCTCCACAGGCGACTAACAGATAGTGAGACTATGAATAAGGCGGAACAGCCGAAACATGTCAGACTGGCCTTTAAATAGTGTTTTTGGCTTTTAAATATTACTGCACGTGAGCAACTTTGTTTTAACTTGTCCTAATAAAGAGAACTTTTATCTTAAACAGTACCATTTTTTGGAATTTACACAATATACTCTGCAACACATATTTACTAGACATTGGTCACCAAATTACTTTACTCATTGTAAATGCAAAGTGACTATAAACTCAGTGTTTTCCTATTCAAAAATATTCAAGTTATGAAAGAAAATGTCACTATGAAAGAAGACTTGCCTATTGGGAGTTAAGAACAACTTGATGGTTGCATCCAAATACCTAGGATTGCAAACTGTCCATCACAAAGATGCTGGAAAACCAGTGGGTGACAGGTTAGGTGGTAGGTGGGGACATGATCATACCTTGTCAGGGTTATGCTCACACTGGACTGCTAATCAGACACCACATCCCCCAAAGCCCCTGTAAATGATATGCTTACAAAGCTCTGCTAATCAGACTCATTTAGTGAAGAGTCCATTTATGTTCTTACATTATGTCAACAGAAAGCTAGTTGAAATATCAGCCAGTCCAGTTCAATACCGGACACCTAGTAACTGTTCATATACCCTTACACTGTACTGAACTGAATTTGGCCCAAGCTATTGCTTTATAAGGGATGGATCTTCCAAACAGATCCAAGTTATTTTAAGCAATCACACTCTTTTAACAAACTGTGTCAAATATTTAAGCATTTTCTTCAGCCTCAATAATAATATGAAAATGGTACTGGCACTAGGACCCAGTGACCCTGGAAAAAAGACTGAGCTAAACGTAACAGTCCGGTGCTACCCCTAAAAAAAGGATTTAACAATATAAGTAAAGAATAAAGGTTTAGGGATTAATGAGAACTATTTCCTAGTCTAAGTAGTAAGGAATTAAAAATAACTTTTAATAATTAAATGTAAAAATGAAGAAACAACCTCTATATAATAAATGAAACCCCACCAATCAAAGTAATAATCAAGAGAGATAAAAAGCGCATGCATTCACCCCCCTGTTTCCTGGCCGATAGCTGCAGTCATCGGCATCAGGTGCCAGGGGTGAAAAAACATGCAATATCACTAATAGAATACACAAACTAGTTTCGGCCCAAGTAGTGGCCTTTTTTTAATGTGAATAGTAACGGTTACTATTCCCATTGAAAAAGGCCACTACTTGGGCCAAAACTGATATTGCATGTTTTTTCACCCCTAGCACCTGATGCCAATGACTGCAGCTATCCACGAAACAGGGCGGTGAATGCATGCACTTTTTATCTCACTTGATTATTACTTTGGTTGGTGGGGTTACATTTATTATATAGAGGTTGTTTTCTCATTTTTACATGTAATTATTAAAAGTTATTTTTTAATTCCTTACTACTTAGACTAGGAAAGAATGCTCATTAAACCCCAAAGCTTTATTCTTTACTTATATTGGTATCCAGTCAATGCCACAGCCTTTACATAGGGTTAGCAACATTCTTTCCATCACTTTGCCATATATATAGAAATACAATATCAGAAGAAGGTGTCCTAAATGTATATGAATGGCTTTTGTGGGGGAATCAACAGACCTGCACTAAAGCAACTATACAAAGCCACAGCTCAAGTAAAATATGGTAGCTAAATAAATCAATACTGATGATGAATGACTAATACCTACAGTTTTTTTTCCAGGTAACATTTTATATAAATTCATGATGTTCCTCTAATATATTTTATTTTATGATGTCTAAATATTAAATGGAAATCATAAATTAACATTTAGAGAATCTTATTATAGAATTCATTTAGTAGTGTAAAAGTATGATATGCAATACATTTATTAACGGTTTATTAACAGGTGAACTAAAAATGCTACAAAAAACAAGGTCTTCTTATCTACTGGATTAGACTCTGGAACAGACCCCACTAAAAGTCTGTGATAAAATGCAGAGCTAATGAATCTCTACTTGCCTACGGAAAGAATCCTGTGAGTTTCCTAAACATGTCCCATTACTCTGCCTCTACTGTTATAAATTACATTTTGTATGTTCTCTCACTGTGAGGCTCGAGTATAAATATTTGCAAACCTAAAATTCTGAAAATCATCCAGATGTCATACTGAGTCATCAGTAAAATAGCAGAAGCTTTATTTTTTTTATTAGTCTTCTACTGGTAAGGCTGAACCACAAATGCCCTATGATTTCATAGATGTCCATATCCTTTGGACCTGATGCTGTTTTTCAGCACTGAAGTTTAGGAAAATGATAGTACTTGGAAAAAGTTGTGAGAGAAAACTGAGTAGAACAGAAGATGATGGTACTTAGAGAAAACAACTCTAAAGGGGATATTTATCAAAGCCTCAACTTTGTTGCATTCGCCGGCACCAATACGCTAAACTAACATCGCGGACGCGTATCTCAATATGCTCTTCTTATTTATAACAAAAGCCGGCAAAAAGACGCGCACCAAGTACAGTAAGATGAGCATCGGACTGTTGTTAACTAACAGTCATCAATCTTGCGTCTATTCGGCTTTTTCCAAACTTTATTTATACCCTGTCACTAAACGCCGCCACTATACTAAAATGTTTAACCCCTATCCCGCCGCTCCCCGACACACTGCAACCTAAATAAAGTTATTAACGCCTATCCCGCTGCTCCCCGACACCGCCTCAACTTAAATAAAGTTATTAACCCCTATCCCGCCGCCACTAAATAAACATATTAACTAACCCCTAAACCTCTGGCCTCCCACATCACTACCACTAACTAAACCTATTAACTCCTAAACCATCAGCCCCCCACATCGCCATAAACTAAATTAAGCTATTAACCCCTAAACCTAACAACCCGCTAACTTTAAATTAAAATTACAACATCCCTATCTTCAAATAAATTTAAACTTACCTGTAGAATTAAAATAAACTAATTTAAACTATTAATTAACCTACCCTAACTATTATCCTACAATTAAATTAAATTAAACTACCCTTTAAATAAACAAATTACATATTAAAGAAACCTAACCCTACTAAAATTATTTAAATATACTATTAAACATTATTACAAATGACTAAATTACAGAAAACAAACACTAAATTACGAAAAATAAAAAAAAAACATTATCAAAAATAAAAAAGAATTACACCTAATCTAATAGCCCTATCAAAATAAAAAAAGCCCCCCCCCCCCCCAAATAAAAAAAAAACAGTAGCCTGCAATAAAATACCAATGGCCCTTAAAAGGGCATTTTGTGGGGCATTGCCCCAAAGATATCAGCTCTTTTACCTGTAAAAAAATACAAACACCCCCCAACAGTAAAACCCACCACCCAATCAACCAACACCCCCAAATAAAAAACCTATCTAAAATAACCTAAGCTCCCCATTGCCCTTAAAAGAGCATTTGTATGGACATTACCCTTAAAAGGGCAGTTAGCTCTTTTACATGCCCAGACCCTAATCTAAAAATTAAACCCACCCAAAAAAAAATCCTTAATAAAACGTAACACAAACCCCCAACGATCTACTTACAGTTCTTGAAGTCCTGCTTGAAGGATCCATCCGGAGCTGGAGAAGTCATCATCCAGGCGGCAAGAAGTCCTCATCCAGATGGCATCTTCTATTTTCATCCATCCGGCGCGGAGGGGGTCCATCCTGAAGGCATCCGGCGTGGAGCATCTTCTTCATACGGTCGCCGCCGTAAACTGGAACTTCAATGCAAGTGACGTCATCCAAGACAGCGTCCCTTGCATTTCTATTGGAAGAAAGATTTCAATCAGCCAATAGGATTAGAGCTGCTAAAATCCTATTGGCGGTTCCAATCAGCCAATAGGATTAGAGCTGCTAAAATCCTATTGGCTGTTCCAATCAGCCAATAGGATGAGAGCTCAATCCTATTGGCTGATAGGATTAGAGCTGCTAAAATCCTATTGGCTGTTCCAATCAGCCAATAGGATTGAGCTCTCATCCTATTGGCTGATTGGAACAGCCAATAGGATTTTAGCTGCTCTAATCCTATTGGCTGATTGGAACAGCTCTAATCCTATTGGCTGATTGAAATCTTTCAGCCAGTAGGAATGCAAGGGACTCCATCTTGGATGACGTCACTTGCATTGAAGTTCTAGTTTACGCCAGTGAGCGTATGAAGAGGATGCTCTGTGCTGGATGTCTTCAGGATGGACCAGCTCTGCGCCAGATGGATGAAGATAGACTATGCCGTCTGGATGAAGACTTCTTGCTGACTGGATGAGGAATTCTCCAGCTGGATGAAAATGGAAGAGGCTGTCCGGATGAAGACTTCTTGCTGCCTGGATGATGACTTCTCCGGCTCCGGATGGATCCTTCAAGCGGGACTTCAAGAACTGTAAGTGGATCGTCTGGGGTTTTTTTAAGGGTTTTTTGAGTGGGTTTTATTTTTATAAAAGAGCTAACTGCCCTTTTAAGGGCATTGCCCATACAAAGGTTCTTTTCAGGGCAATGGGGAGCTTAGGTTATTTTAGGTTTTTTATTTGGGGGTGCTGGGTGGTGGGTTTTACTGTTGGGGGGTGTTTGTAATTTTTTTACAGGTAAAAAATCTGATATCTTTGGGGCAATGCCCCACAAAAGGCCCTTTTAAGGGCCATTGGTAGTTTATTGTAGGCTAGTTTTTTTTAAGTTTTTTTTGGGGGGGGCTTTTTTATTTTGATAGGGCTATTAGATTAGGTGTAATTCTTTTTTATTTTTGATAATGTGGTTTTTTTATTTTTTTGTAATTTAGTGTTTGTTTTTTATTGTAACTTAGTGTTTTTTATTTTTTGGACTTTAGGACTTTGTTATAATGTTTAATAGTATATTTAAATAATTTTAGTAGGGTTAGGCTTTTTTAATATGTAATTTAGTTTATTTAACTGGTAGTTTAATTTCATTGTAGAATAATAGTTAGGGTAGGTTAATTAATAGTTTAAAATTAGTTTATTTTAATTATATAGGTAAGTTTACATTTATTTTAAGATAGGGATGTTGTAATTTTAATTTAAAGTTAAGGGGTTGTTAGGTTTAGGGGTTAAAAGCTAATAGCTTAATTTAGTTTATGGCAATGTGGGGGGCTGATGGTTTAGGGGTTAATAGGTTTAGTTAGTGGTGGTGATGTGGGAGGCCAGGGGTTTAGGGGTTAATAAGTTTATTTAGTGGCGGCGGTGTCAGGGAGTGGCGGAATAGGGGTTAATACATTTTATTTAGGTTGCAGCGATGTCGGGGGCGGCATATTAGGGATGTTTAGATTCGGGATTTATGTTAGGGTGTTAGGTGGTGTTGTTGTTTTCAACCATATAAATCAATAGGATATCTGGCAGCATCGAACATAAGCTTTCGCTGCTTTCAGACTCCCATTGATTTCTATGGCATCCGCGGCCTCCAGGGTGGCGGATTGAAAACCAGGTAAGCTGGGTCAGAATAGCTGCGAGCATACCTGTTAACTATTTGATAAATGGGAAAAAGTGTCAGATAGAGCCGAATGTGTATTCGGAACATCTGTAATGACATAAGCATCGATCTGCGTTGGATTGAGACCGGCGGATCGTATGTTACGTCACAAAGTTCAACATTTGCCGGTCTGTAGGCTTTAATAACTAGGTCGGATCAATCTTGCAACAATTACTCTACGGAATTCTGGCGTATTTGCGGTTGAGGCTTTGATTAATATACCCCATAGTAAGCAACTTTATAAGTGACTTATATCTTGTTACAGCCTGACATAAAATATGTTTTACATAAAATATCTTTGTACAGTTCCTTCAGGGAAAATACATAAAATATCAGAGATCCACCAAAGGGATTATTTAATATAACATGTTTTAGCAAATTTGCATTTCTA